>NW_025813725.1:0-133800 GCF_021917145.1 Hypomesus transpacificus | reverse complement strand
AAACCCAGAATCCTCCAGCACTGCAGTGGTTCTCCTCTCCCTCACCGCCCCCCAAAAATACAGAATCTGCACCTTCAGGTTTTTCATACTCCATTTCAGGATCGCATTTCATACCCGCATCCTCGCACTCCATCGTCTCCTAGTCCACCCCTCTCTCTCTCTCCTCTCTCTCTCTCCTCTCTCTCTCTCTCTCCTCTCTCTCCTCTCTCTCTCTCCTCCCTCTCTCTCCTCTCTCCTCTCTCTCTCTCTCTCTCTCTCTCTCTCTCTCTCTCTCTCTCTCTCCTCTCTCTCTCTCTCTCTCTCCTCTCTCTCTCTCTCTCTCTCTCTCTCTCTCTCCCTCCCTCCCTCCCTCCCTCCCTCCCTCCCTCCCTCCCTCCCTCCCTCCCTCCTCCTCCTCCTTTCCCTCCATCCCTCTGGTTCCATCTCCCACCTCCCTACTCCTCTCCTCCTCCCTTCTTCTTTCCTGCCCCCTTCCTGCTTGTTATGTAATACTGCACTGCGCTCCACTGCGCTTCTGCTCCAGCCGGCCCATGGCGGGCTCGAGACGAAGGGGATGAGTAAAGTCGACGTAGCAAAATGGAGCTTCCTGGATGATTTAAGAGGCTGTGAAAACCTTGGGTCGAGGAGAGTAGGGGGGGGAGACACACACTGATAAGACTGTTCGTTGTGAGAGAAAAACAACAACAAAACTAGATGTAGAAAGTTTTGTTTGTGTGCAGGTAATGGAAAGATAGAAAGTTCAGTAAAAGCGAGGGAGGGAGGGTGTGATACAGGAAGATGAGAGATGTTAGCCAGCCGGTGGTGATCTGTGTGTGTAAACTAATCGTTCTTCTATCTTCTGTGCCTCCTAGCAAATGTTGACAGACAACCACTGTAACTCACCAATCACAATGATGTTGCCATAACAGTGATAGGCATAATTAACGCTGGGATCGATAACTGGAAGAAGGGACGGGTGTTGGCTGGCTGAGCTTTCATGCTTGATTAGATGAAAGGTCAGGCAGAAAGAGATAAAAGGGGAGAGACGGAGGGAGAAAAGGAGGGAGGGAGGAAGAGATGGAAGAGAGAGTTTTGCTCTGCAACAGCCATCGACAAATCAGATAGGAGCAGTGGCTGGGTGTATCCGAGCTGGGCGAGGCATGTTCCTCTGTTGCTATTGTTGGAGGCTCAAAAGTGGTTCTTAATGGTGTAAGAATTAACAGGCTTGGAGTCAAGGAAGTTGATAACAAATGCTTTCGTTCTTTATTCCTAGGCTCTTGGGAACACACGCAGAACTTCTCTAGCCAGAGAAGTCGTATATATCTTGGCACCATTTAGACAACACATGCTTGTTCAAGATAAACAGATGTATCCGCTCTATTTGTTGGGTTCCTATGATACCAGGGCCGTTCTAACTAAAGGGAATACGCTGTTAGGTCATCCTGACCCGACTTCCTGCTAGTAAGAACATTCTAACGGGAGGGGTGAGTGAACCACAAAGTAGTTCTTGTCCCTAACCCGAATATGGGACAACAACAACGTCTCAACTTTAGCCTATTTCCTTACTGGGGCTGTTTCTCAGCCTCAGCTGACCTCTGTCCTGGGCTACTCCCTGCACGTACCACCTCACCCTACATAGGCCCAAAAAAGACCCCAACACTATTCTCAGAAAGATTTGGAAAGAGGAGGGGTAGAGAGCTCAGGGTGTAGAAAAAAGATTGTGTGTGGCGGGGGGGCGAAGGGCGGGGGGGGAGGCGAGGGGGTTAAAGGAATGAAGGACAGTGGTTATCAATATCTGCTCTGTAGGTGTGAACGGAGACTACAGTGATGGTGAGTGTCACTCTTGAATTCACGGTCTTAGCATTGAGTGAGGGATGATAATACATAGAAAGAGATGTGAGAGGAACGATGAAGGCACAGAATAGGAGATATACAGTATATATAAATAAAATTCACTCTTTACATTTTTTACCCAGTGACTAACCTTTGGAATAGGTCATGCAGTCCCAAAGATGGGTCTAATTGTTTTTTTTAGCCAGCTGTTCAGTGTCTGACCCTGTGTCAGGCTACTGTCCTGTCTTGCCCTGTCTTGCTCCATCTGTCTGCTTTTTTCAGTATGACTCATCACTCTCTCTGGGGTCCTGTTTGTTTATGACTCTGTGTTTGCATGGGGGCTACGGGTGTCTCATCATCCGCCTGTGCTTTTTTAGACAGAGAAGAAGTCATCCCTAAGGGCATGAAGAGAGTAAAGTATACTTTCCCACTTTCTAGGATTCTCTCTCTCTCTCCCGTTCTGTCTGGCGTTGCTCCTCTCTTCCTGTCATGTTTCACATTTAAGAAGCAGGAGTGAGGACCACACTGTCGTTGGGGAGTCAGATAAGGACTTAAGCTGTGTGTTACCACCAGGGCAGAGCAGAGGATGGGAGCATCTCTCTGGGCAGATTAGTTTGACTCTTTCTCACCATACATGTCAGATAGGGAGGGATTGAGGCAAAATAAGGATGACGAGAGGGAAAGAGAGATCACTTTTTTTCTCTCCTCAGCTTCCCTCCTGAGATCTTCATCCCCCGTGCATGTGTCCAACTGACTCAAGATCCCACACAACTCATTCCAGTAATATTAGGCTTTCAAAGGTTGAAGCAGAACAGCAGTTGTAGTAAACATGGACTGAGCTAAGAAAAGGACACAACCTGGTGAGATGGAAGCTTGGGTATACTGTAGGCAATAAAGGCAGAACAGTTTTAAATGGTCATTAATTGTTGCAAATTTCGTTTTTGTTGTTCTCTTTTTGCTGCTGTTACACAGCACTCCTATATATGCACTGGGTGCTTCTGTGACAGTTCCCTTTGAAATCAGAGAATAATCAAAGAAGGAGTGCTGCATTCTTGTTCTAGTGTTTTTTGCTCTGTGATGGAACAGCACCATTATGTTCTTGGACTCTAAGATTCTGTGTAACAATGCCTCCTTCTGGCCACTCCCATCACTGCTGGTAATAGGCTCAGACTGCTTAGTGACAAGTCACTGAACTCGGCTATTACCTTTGCACTTGGAAGACCAGGTCCTACATTACACATAATGAACAGCCAAAGAAGACATTTGGATAAATATGACTTTAACTGTATGAAGAAAATCTAGTATGAAGGTTGTAGATGGTCTGATGGTGATTTAGATATGTGGTTGACCTGACTAGCACTCCCTCAGAGGGACAGTTTGCAAAGGGGAGAGCACGGGCAGGGCATGGGGAGGCATGCCTTTCTGCCCTGGGTATCACATGAGGACAGCTCCCTCTCTTCCAGACATGGTTCCTTCTGCCTGGGTGAGCACTGCCTTGCTCAACACCCCTTTAGAAGGAACTTTGAAAGGAGGAGAGGGAGAAAAGGGAAAGGGAGAAAGTCCAGCAAGTAGGTCATAGCTTTGAGGAAGGAGGCGAAGGGAAGTGATGGGGTTGGTGTGGGCATGTTTGTGAGTGTGTGTTGCCTGGATTTGGGGACGGCTTGTGTCCATTTAGTGTCAGCTTTACACGTATGTGCATTTGAATGTTTATAAAATACAGGGTGCATTGGTCAGTGTTAATGTTTGGGTCTTCAAGAAAGTCAGTGGAAGTCACTTTTATAGTCCAAATGTAATAGAATACTGCAGAGTCACAAAGAGCCAGCCCTCTGACGAGCCGCCCCTTTAATGAACTGTTATTTATGTGTGTGCCGGCCCACGCCCTTTTAATGGTGTTATTTATGTGTGCGGAGAAGGGTTCTCAGACGCCCTCTGTCTCTCTCTATAGGGATGGATTGATGGGTTATGTAGGAGAGCTGTGCCAAGTGTCGCTCTGCTGGGCTCTGCAGCAATGACTAAGACTCTGACCCTGTAGAGACGCAGTGAGATGGAGGTGGTAGAGAGACAGTTTCACACCTGCCAGCCCAAGTGAAGTAAATAGCTCAGCCTCGTAACCAACTACTGGGGTGCTCAGGTTGACAGGGGTGCAGCCCACTCTAGTAGGGGCTCTTTACAGGGGCGGCAATGTGAAGAATTCACACACACACACACACACACATGCATACTCATGCCAACAACCACACACAGACACAGGCGGAGGAACCAGACACACAGCTGTGAAGTTACACCGGCACAATCAACGGCTCCCTTTTCCAGTTTATCAAATGAGTGCTGAGCCATAATGGAAGTTTAACTGCAGTTATCTTCCCAAACGACCGCTCAGCGTGTAAACGGTCCTGTTTACTTTCCGTAAAAATGCCACGACCTTTCCCCGCCGCTCTCGCCGCCATGGAACGTTTGATGTCTGATCCGACAGTAAAGCGCCTCGGCCTCGGCGAGATGGGGAACCCTTTGATTATCTGACGCTTATCAGGAAGAGAGAGGTGTTTGCAAGCTCCCATTTTGAGTCGCCGCCCCCTGCCTTTTTAGTTGGACGGTTGTTCAACGGGACGTCCACGATTAGTGACTGACATTGTGACATCACAATGGGAGTCATGGTGATCAGAGAGCTCCTGTGGATGTCGTATTAGTCAGGCTGACAGCATTCAGGAAACGCATAAGCAATGAAAAGCACACAGCCCGAGCCTGACACTATAGGGGTTTCGAAATCAAGATTGCTTCCATTCTCATGGAAGATGACACTGTTGACCCTTTGACTTTGACAACAAAAATGATGCTGCTGGTCGTGATGATAAGGATGATAATGAGGATGATAAGGATGATAATGAGGATGATAAGGATGTTGTAGATAAATGATTCTATTAATAACCCCACTGCTTTCTTTCTCTCTCTCTAGATGGTGAGGGTGGGGAGCTGTCTACCCCTATGGGAGCTGGTGTGGACAGCAACAGCTGGCACTACCGCTATGGCCCCGGGGGCCCGGGCGGGCCCCCCCAGCACCTGAAGCCTGGCGAGGTACCCCCAGAAGCCTTCATCATCCCTGGTTCACCCGCCATCATTTCCATTCGACAGAACCAGGGCGGCGAGGACGACAAGAGCGACTTCATCACATTCGGCAAGAAGGAGGAGGCCAAGAAGAAGAAGAAGAAGAAGAAGGAGAAGAAGGAGAAGAAGGATAAGGGGAAGGATGACGGCGATGATTAGAGAGAGAGAGGAAGAAGATGAGGTAGAGGTGGCAATAGCACTGTTAAAACAGAGGTACCAACCAAGACCCACAAAGAAACAAAATAAACGTAAAATGTGATTCACAACATATTCAGTGTCATCCTCCCCTTAGTCACAGACAAGCAAAGTGATGCTGACAGCCACAGCTACCCGTCCATTTAACATAGATTCTGTTGGCCTAATATCTGACTTTATGAATGAATCTGGCCTTACCAAGATTATTTTAGTGTTAACATATTCTCCAGTCCCTTACTGAGGTAATTGATTAATCTTGCCTTGTTGAGAATAAACGGATTGATCTAAAACCCAAATGGGGAACGTTGGCACCTCTGTCTTAAGCTAACCCACCTTGCTGTGTAACCTTATTCTCTCTGAGAGGAAAAGAAAACCTGAAAACAAGAACAAATGAACAGCTTCTGTGCCAGCCTTGGAAAACAAGACGAGATAAAAGGAAAATGTTACGGGGAAAAAAAATGCTGAAGAAGAAAAGAAAGTGTCCTCTACTATAAGACACAGGAGGGAAGAGCTGGACACTTACACACCTGTAAATAGCATGGGAGTCGCTAAAAGCTCAAGGCTAACGACACACTGCTGCAGCCTGCGGAAGTGGTTTCTGTCAGTGTTCCCTAAGACGTGGCGGTCTCAGACACCAACACACACCGACACCCACGCAAACACACACACACAGCCACCCAGACAATGAGACCACTTGCGACCTAAAAGGCAAGACATTACAAGAAACGGAGACGAAAAAAAACAGTGTTGCTGATATAGAGAAAGCAAGCTTGCTTTCCCTGGCACAGTCTCCCAGGTTGTACACCGTATCAATCTTAGCGTACACACACCTGCTCTCTCAGGATGGAAATATCATCACTGGGTATCGCCTGCTCTGCTCACCACTCTGCATAGGAACTAGACGTACCACCTCTGTCGAACACGTAGAGACACAGGTGGTACACTTGTATAGGACAAGGAGGAAAAGAACAAAGAAGGGAAAGGAAGGAGGACAACCTCAGATTCTCTTGGAGTGAGAAGGACGAGCCCAGTCAGGTCAGCAGGTGATACAGAGGGAACCCTGTAGATAACCAGGAACATCTCCAGCAGTTGGATCTCTGCTCCTAAACTTCCCATCCCTCGCGCCACTCAGCAAAAGCCCTGATGCTTTTTGCTCTGAATGTTTGGTAGCAACCACTCCTTACCTGAAGATTCTTGACCCCCCTCCATCCCATCCCCCGTCTCCACTCCGCTAAAAGCTGACCCTTCCCCAGTTAACCTCACCCCTCCTCCCCCTTCTTCAAACCACTGACTGCTTCTTCACATGATGACAAAGGTGACATTTGTGAAACTTTCTCTTTTTATTATGTTCTCGGAGAAGAGTCACTATTTCCTACTCTCTTTCTCTCCCGTTTCTGTTGCTTCCCTTTTTCCAGCTTTAACTGATGTGCCGGGTTTCTGCTTGTCAATCCACCTTCCCCCCTCTTCCCAGCTGCAGTCGCTCTCTTTTTTTGACTGTGGAATCCCCCCACTCTCTCGCTCCCTCCCCGCACCTGACCACTCCCTGCTCTGCCAGGTTCGGCCCTCTCTGAACATTGTGGTGTGCTGGCAACAGCATGGAGTAATGTGGACTAAGGCCGGTTGACAAAACCCAACCGCTTGGACGTGGGGAGGAGCAAGATGTGTTCAGTCTGTGAAATGTGTCAGATTGTCTCTTTAAGTGCAAAACGGTTCAGTGCTTTTAACTTGTGAATATTACAGTACACTGTTTGTTCATTTCCTATTTGTGGTCACTGATGAGAGTGGACAAGGTGGGATGGAGACTGGGAGAGGGGTGGCGAGGTCTGGGGCTGGGCTATGACACAAGGCAGCGTGGACTGGTCCTTCCCTCCACACACCAGGGTCTGCAGATTAGTATAAATTGTTAAATATTGACTGTGATTGGAGAATCAAAAGAGGAAGTCACATGATTTGGCTTTTATGTACGCAAAAATTGTAGTTAGGTAGGTATACGTGCTTTTCATATATGACCTCTGCATTAGTCAATTTATCTTGCAGTATTGTTATATCAAATGACTAGAGAAAAAAACATTAGGCATCCAGGGACTCCCACCCCACAGCTCTCTCCCACCAATCCTCTTCTCAGGAGGTTTTGTAAAGGGGCGGAGACATCCCTCAGCCCTGCTTCTATTGGTTTCCCTTCCCTGCCTGTAACTTGTTGCCATGTTCCCAAAAGTTTTTTTGCGGCTCAGTATGACGTCACTCCACTAAGTGGCTGCTGCATGTACTGCTCAAAGGAAACACAAACTATATAAAGAAATATATATATAAATAGATAGATGGCTATGATTTTATTCTTTTGTATTCTCATCTTACTACATGACTCGCACAGGAGATATTTGTATGTACTACTGTCTCTGCCAAGCATCTTCTACATATTACACCTTTCGCACTCCACCAACAATGGTGTCGTATGACGTAAACTAAACCTCTTAGATATTTGTAAATGCTAGTGTGATGCCCTTTGAACGCAACTCTGTTCATTTATTTCTTTTTTTCTGACTTGTTATTTTGTTTTTGAGAACAAGCAATGAAAAAAAGAACAAAAAAAGAGCAAAAAAACACTTTTTGTGTCCGGCTTTGACTGACGATCTAGCTAACACTGTAATATTGTAACTGAAATATGTATGATCCTATGATGAGCTTTCTCTTCCCTTCCCCCAACCTTTCAACAGAAAAAAAGAACAAAAGTAAAAAAAAAAAAAATCTAATGTAAAAACTAATGGTATATGTAGTGTATGCTTGTGTTTAGTAAGCGTTCATGCTGTCATTCTTTCTCAGTGTATGGTGGTGACCTATGGTGGCGCTGTGCCGATCTAATATCCCGAGGGTTGGCACAGATCTGTTGTAAAACCTTTTTTGTACACCTGCTCATCAACTGTGATGGTGAAGTAGTGAATTTCATTTATTTTTTTGCTTTTTTAATTTTCCCTAAATGGATAAAGTGGTAATGTGTTTTGTTTATAAATCACTAAATAAAGTTTTCTTTCATAAAAATGAAAAAAAGAATATGGTAAAATGTGGTTGGGGGGAAATTTGCAAGCAGATTCAGAACATTCTCACTCTCTCACCCTCCACACCTCTCTTTGTGAGAGAACATTTGAACAGAATATTTGCAATCAGGTTCCGCACCTCACAGTAGGGGCTTGTTGCCAGGGAAAGTGTACTGGTTGAAAGAGGGGGATGACAGAGAGGGAAACAAGAGGGAGAAGTAGAACGATGGAGTTCTACTTCTAAAATGTGAGAAAGAGAGGGAGAACATGCATCTGTACATCAGAAGTGTAAAGACAGGGAAATAAGAGGGAGAAGTAGAACGATGGAGTTCTACTTCTAAAATGTGAGAAAGAGAGGGAGAACATGCATCTGTACATCAGAAGTGTAAAGACAAACTTTTTATTTTGGAGTCTTTTGGCCCTCAGCCTTATAACACAAACACATTGATTCAACTGGGTGTTGTGTAAGCCGGTCAAAAAGGCTAGTCTTCACACACTTACATCACACCCACCCACTCAGTCCCAGTGGAGATGAGAGAGACTGGATGAGTGGCCTGGCTGGGATTGATCCCTGCTCTCTTCAAAAGCCTCCAGATGGTCCATAGGTCCCCTGTGATGTATGGGTCCAGATCCAGACACCATCTAATCTAACAGAGTACTAGAGAGGATTGGTTTGGGCCCCAGTGGGCCAGTTGTTCCACAGCATGTCCTCATGCTGTAGAGCGACATTTTGTCTTTTTAATTCACACAAATGCTTAAATGTTATTGCAGGGTCAATGCAGACCTTGCCAAAGCCATATCATGAGATTGTTTCATTAATACAGGAGAGGTTTTGTCTAACAAATGGTGATCAACAATTTCTGGGTCACATCTTTTTATAATTTAGTAGAAGGAGCGTGATGCAATAGTGACACAAACATACAATTAAATAACAGGAAGCTCACAACATATTTATATGACAGAAAGAACTGGTGTCCATCATCAGATCAGCAAACAGTGCTCTCAATGTAAAAACCGTCAATTAAATTAAAACAATGATTCTCCTATAAAACATAAAGTTGATGCTCCCAAGCATCCTTAAGAGTCATTTCTAAGTATTTCGTCCAGACACTGAAGCCAGACTGCCTGTGTGCTGATTACAGGGTTTGGTGTCAGCAGCCCTTAGAGGGTTATTTATAGCTGGGGTGTCTAATGGATGTTTATTTAGCTGGAATGATCAGACAGCTCTCATGTCTCTTTCTCGGCTCTCTTCTCCATCCTTTTGAGCTGTGTTACAGTCTGTCTCTGTCTGTCTGTCCATTTGTCTCTGCCTGTCCTTGTCTCTCTACCTGCCTGTCTGCTTGTGTACCTCCCTGCCTGTCGCTATCTCTTTGCCTGTCTGCCTGTCACTGTCTTTGTCTGTCTGCCTTTGGGCCTATATGTCTCTCCTTTTTTCATCTGAGCTTTGCAGAGGGGAGCCAGCGGTGAAGAGAGTTCAAGGGTTCATGATACATTTGACTTCTCTTTCTCTGTTTCTCTCTCTCCCCAGAGATAGGTTTCTATGGTTACCATCAGTAGGGGGACAAGTCTCCATAGCAACAGCCTCCTGATAGACAGTGGGCAGAGGTATTGTTGGGAAAACAGTGGGGGGTTGATGGGGCAGAGGGGGGGGGTTATCTGACAGAACACTTCAAAGGGTGTTCAGGTCCACTAATTCAATGACACATGCACACACACGCACACATAAACGCACGCACACCTCTCTTAAACACAACAATATATCTTCTCAAACTGGCTTTTCTTGATTATTATGTAAACCTGTGTTCCAGATACACCAGCAGGCACTCAGACACACACACACACACTCAGACACACACACACACACACACTCAGACACACACACACACACACACACACAAACACATCCAGATTTTCTCTGGGACAGTTTATCCTTCCCCAGAGAATAAGCACTCTTGGCCTTAGTAATTTTTCTATTTTGTCGCATTTTAATGCCCTCAGTAATGCAAACAAAAGACAAAACAAATAAACAAACACATGAAGACGCCAGTAAAAAAATAAAGTACAGCATGGCCCTCGGCTCTTGGTTTTAAAAGTAATGAGTCATTCTGGCTAATAAATATGGATATGTATTGTGGCAGAGCTAACAGACCTAAAGCACTTCTAGCCCTGTTTGTCCCAGTCTCGTCCTGAGTGTGTGTTTATATGTCTGTCTCTCTGTCTGTCTGTCTGTCTGTCTGTCTGTCTGTCTGTCTGTCTGTCTGTCTGTCTGCTTGTCTGTCTGCTTGTATGTCTGCTTGTCTGTCTGTCTGTCTGTCTTACCTGCCAACACAATCCCAGCAGTTCCACTTTCAAAATAGAGGCCCACCTGTATGACCTGTATGACATGAACAGTTAATGGTGAGGCTGGTGATGAAGCAATGGCGAAGCCCACCTTTCCAGCTTACTGAAAGAGAGCATATAACCAGATGAAGAAGGACTGCAGGAAGGTGGATAGGGGTAGTTATGACGTGCAGCTTTTGATAGCTTAAACAATCAGTAACAAATCAGTCCTGTGCACAGCTGAGGTATTTCTCAGGTATGACATAATACCAGAGGTGCCTGATGGTGGAAATGATAGTCAGGAGTTAACGGTGATTTTGGTAATAAATGTTGAGTATGTTGTGTGTGTATGTAAGTCTGTCTGTCTGTATATATATGCGTGTTTTAGTGTGTGCATTTTTGTGTGTTATCAAATAAAGTCAGCTCCCTTACCAGCTGCAGTGACTCAGCAAAATCAACTTCCTGCTGAGAGTAGCAAACAGGGCGTGTCTGGGACATAGTGACGATGCTGAGATTAATGTCTGTAATAAATGTGCGTGTGTGAGTGAGAGAGAGAGCCTGGGGAATACACAGGATGTGTATCAGAAAGAATGTGTGTGTGTGAGAGGCAAACTGTGTCGGGAAGAGAAAACAGTTGTCAGAAACTGTGCGTGCGTGACAAAGTGTATGTATCCAAGCCAAAGTGTGTGAATCAGACCAAAAGTGTCTGGCAGTGACTAGTGTGTGTGAGAGAGTGAGTGAATGAGTGAGAGTGAGAGTGAGAGAGAGAGAGAGAGAGAGAGAGAGAGAGAGAGAGAGAGAGAGAGAGAGAGAGAGAGAGAGAGAGAGAGAGAGAGAGAGAGAGCAGGTAAGAGGGGAGGAAGATAAAGTGACTGGCAGTAAACCCCCGTCGAGTCTCTAAAGAAGGAGGAGGCAAGGACAGAGGAGTGTGACTTTAGAGCCTTAAACAGTGAATGGAAGATCAAATTTGCCTAATATTCCACTCATGAATCAAATCACTATGTGGGTTGTTTCTTCAACACCACTGAAACCAATGTGTTCAGGACCCCCTTGGAGAACATAAATAAATACAAAACATTCAGTATGACATGCTGTGATTGTAAATAATTGGTAAATAACAAACTATCACCTAAACACCTTATTGGTTACACAATGCCAGGTCAGTTTAGCTATGGAATTTACAGTAATTCCCAATTAGAATGTTTGTCATCCTCCAGGGTAGGGTTGGTTGGCAGACTTAGTCTCTGTCTTACTTTGTACTGTAGGAATACTTGCTTCAGTCGCGGGCCAGGTAGTTTAATCTGGCATACATACCTGTGTTAGTGGGCTGGCTAGACTCACACCCTGCCCCTGTAGTTTGTGTGTGTGTGTTTCTGTGTGTGTGTGTCCTAGGTCCTCTCCAGGTTGTGTGCCAGGGGGCTGTGCATGTTTGAAATTGGACAGTGATGAGAGCGAAGGGCATAAAAGGCTGGGCACAGGGGAGGTCTTCAAACAGCTGACTGGACCAAACAACATGGCTATTGATGCGTGACTGCCTGCAGTGGTCAGGGGAACAGAGATCTAATGAGGTGCCCATAGACAACAGGAAAACCACCTAACTACCTATCATTTCTCTCTCTGTTCATCGCTTTTCCTTTTTCTTTCACAAAAAAATCCTTAAGTCTTATTTATACAAATCAGTGCTGACAAACCATTCAGAGTAACTAGCATAACCGTTACACTTCACATTGACAATATAATAGCTTCAGCTAAAAGGTACAAGATTATGTAATTTATAGATATAGATACAAATAACACTAATGCAAACTGATTACAAGACCACTTGATAAAATATCCAGATTTTATCAGGCAAAATGCACCTATTATACAATGACCTGTTGTGTCACCTTCATTATTTTCAACGTAAAAAGGTTTGGGCTAGTAGTCTATGGCACACATGACAGCTTTAAGTGTGCTTTGTATCAGGGTTGAATCATATAAAGCAGGAAAGCCGCTCGTTCTGCTGGAATGGAAAGACAAGATAAACTCTCCTCCTTATTGTAAATCAATGCTATAAGCGCAGAGCGCCCTCTGCTGGGAAAACACACATTGCACATTTTGAGAGATGCACAAAATGTATAGTCAATTTAGGGTCAATAATAATTTGCAGGAGCAGAAAACGATTAGCAGGAGCAGAAAACGATTATCAGGAGCAGAAAACAATTATCAGGAGCAGAAAACGATTAATAATTTGACTCCATAAAAATTAGCACATAAATTAAGGGGTAGCTCAAGATGATGTGGAAACCTTGCTCAAGCGGTACAATGAGTGGGTCAGGCACCAGATGCAGGGATTTTTACACGTCATCTACAACTACTTATTTTGGAGAAAGGTAGTCATTTTAGACGCAATTTACGACAGGGAGGAAGTATACAAAAGCACTGCAACCAAAAAGTTAGATAAACATTGTACTTAATAGAAAAGCCTAGTTTTACTAGTGCACTGAGGTTTACATAATTCGTTTACAGAATACTCAATTACTTTCCCTGACATAAACCTGTCTTATTCAGTAAACTCGCTTTATGGAACAGGCCCCAGCTAACTAGCTAGCCACAGTCACAAACCTGTGTTTATCTACAGTAGAGAACATCAGTTCAGTGGCTCGTTCTCTTCTGGGAGATAGCTAGTGCAAGCTAGCTAAACTGCTTTTGACAGCTGCAGAAATGGCACAGGCCATGGTAATAACATATTGTAGCTAGCTGTTTTCAGGCTGTGATATCAACACCCTGTATTACTCTTCATACTGGTTAGCTCTTGCAAACCCACATAGCACTGCTGTTGTTAGGTCATCTGTACAAGTTAGCTAGCTACTTACCGGTCCAACGATCAGGTCTGAAGCTAGGAGCAAAGCGGAGCACAGCCGGCTTCTGCAGGTGAGCAAAATGTTACATTATGTCTGCTCTGTAACTGATATGCAGTTTTCCAAAGCACCGCCACCGGATGTTCCATCTGGTGGTAGCCAGCTACAGTAGCCTAGCTACCAACCTGTTACATTACATTTAGCTAGTGCTAGTTATTTAGCAGACGCTCTTTTCCAGAACGACTTACTGTAAGTACAGGGACATTCTCCCTGAGGCAAGTAAGATGAAGTACCTTGCCCAAGGACACAACGTCATTTTCCACGGCATTTCCATGACAAACAGAGACGTTACTGACACCGATAGATGGCCCATTTGAAAGGTGAGATGAGATGTTTGATATTAGTTTAAAAATAGTTTTGGAAATGATACATAGGCTACATGTTTTGTTTTTTTACAGCCCCATCTGCAACGGACGCAAGCACACCTCACAATTTTCCATGAAATTGTACCCTCTCTAGTTTTGAAAAGAGAAAAACAGACCGCCAAACAGGAGACATTTAAGTTTGTAGCTAGCACGATTGTTTTCGAAACGGTTAGCTAAGCTACATCGTTTGAAATGCGGATCACGTTATTCAAATGTTCTCTTATTTTCTCTTATTTTCACTTCGGCAGCTTTTGCTCTTTAACCGATTATACTAACTTAAAGTATCTTCAAATAGGCTATGTTGAGGTCTGGCGCTCTTATAATGAGTCTGAATGCAGGTGCTTGGTTACAGTCGCTATGTCAATGATGCAGGAATGGTGGGTTAAAACCAGAGGCTCTTGTGCTCATTGTGCCTGTGTATGTGGGGCGGAAGAGAGTGCAGTGTGCCTGTATGTGTGTGGGGGGCGGGAGAGAGATAGAGGGAGAGACTGAAGCGGAGAGAGGGAAATCCAACTTGACACGAGTAGGCTCCACTGTTGGACTTGCTCTACTCAGCTCAAGAGTAGATACGGAGTGGAGCTTTGCTCTGATATTCTATTTTCTTTTATATTTACTCTTTCAATTTCTCTCTGACGAACACAATTAAAGGATTATGATTATGGCGACAATAAACCGTTTTAAGAACAAATACTCCACCAGAAAGCTGTGCGTAAAACTAACATGGCAGCATATTTTGTTCTTCGTCCTGTTTGGCGTGTCATTTGGAGAGGTTCGCTACTCTGTACCAGAAGAGATGACACGCGGCTCGGTCATTGGAAATGTAGCTCGAGATTTGGGTTTAAATGTGGCGGAGCTTAATGCTCGGCGAGTTCGCGTCGTGGCGGAGGGCACTCGTCAGCTCTGCGAGCTTGACGCTGCGTCGGGCTCTTTGTTGGTCAGTGAGCGGATAGACCGAGAGGAGCTGTGCGCGCAGGCAGCGGTCTGCGTCCTGCAGTATCAGCTTCTTTTGGAGGATCCGCTCAAAGTGTACAGTCTTGTTTTGGATATTCAAGATGTGAATGACAACAGCCCTGCCTTTGCTACGGGAATAACTGAGCTTGAGCTGGTTGAGTCTACCGTCCTAGGGCGACGCTTTCCTCTGGAGAGCGCACACGACCCTGATTTGGGGACCAACACGGTTCGTGTATATAAACTGAGTCCAAATGAACATTTTGCTCTTGAATTAAATACCCAGCTGAATGCAAACGCATACCCCGAACTGGTTCTGAAAAAAACATTAGACCGGGAGACTCAAGCCGAATACACTCTCACCATTAACTGTATTGATGGTGGCAACCCCGCTAGAACCGGCACAGCATCTATTCTCATTCGTGTTCTGGATGCTAACGACAATGTCCCCATTTTTAACCGGAGGGTTTACAAAACCTCTGTCCTCGAGAACTCTGCCACGGGTGTTTTAGTGGCGTCGCTCAATGCCACGGATTTAGATGATGGTGTATACGGGGATGTAACTTACTCTTTCAGTCGCATGTCAGATAAAAGTAGAGGAGTGTTTAAAATTGATCCTGTGAGCGGTGAGGTAAAGGTGGCAGGGCCTATAGATTATGAAGAGGCGAGTGCGCATGAACTAGACGTCCAGGGCAAAGATGGCGGGGGTCAGGCCTCTCACTGTAAACTCATAATCGAGGTGATTGACGTGAACGATAACGAGCCAGTTATAACTGTGAAATCTGCCTCAGCCACCGTGGCCGAGGACTCAAAACCAGGAACCATGGTGGCTCTGCTCAACGTGTATGACTTGGACACTGGAAATAGAGGACGGGTCAATTGTGTAATCTCAGACGGTCTTCCCTTTAAATTGATATCGGAGGTAAAAAGTTACTACATGCTAGTGACTGACGGGGTATTAGATCGGGAGATGTACCCTGAATATAATATAACAGTAACTGCCATTGATGCTGGCTCTCCTTCACTCTCCAGTAGGAAACTGGTCCATATTGTAATACGTGACATTAATGACAACCCCCCCATGTTTACGCAGAAAGAGTATAGCGCTCAAGTTTGGGAAAACCAGCCTAGAGGGACATTTTTGACTAGGGTGATAGCAGAAGATCTGGATGCCGGATACAACTCTAAACTATTGTACACTTTATCGGAGGACACTTCCCCAGGAACGTCCTCCTTCCTCTCCATTAACACAGAAACCGGGGACCTCTACACCTCTCGACCATTTGATTACGAACTGTCTGTTTATTACCAAGTGCACGTGACAGCGCGAGACGGAGGCAATCCCCCTCTCTCAAGCACTTGCATTGTCAAGATTTTCATTGGGGATCAGAACGATAACGCGCCTGTGGTTCTTTATCCGGTCCAATCCACCAACTACATAGCGGATGATATGGTTCCGTTGGAGGCGCCAAAAGGTTACCTTGTGACTAAAGTTGTTGCTTTAGACGCCGACTCTGGGCATAACGCCTGGCTATCCTACCGTGTGATCAAATCCACACAGCCTAATCTCTTCACTATCGGGCTGCATTGCGGAGAAATAAGAACCCTCAGACCGTTTTTAGAGGGGGACGAACAAAAGCAAGTGCTTGTGATCCTCGTAAAGGATAACGGGCCCGAATCCCTCTCTGCAACCGCTACAGTGAATGTGCTCATTGGCGACGGTCTGCCTGTTTTATCCGAACTGTTTGAGATTAGGGAGGACCAGCAGGTCAGCGAAAATTTCACACTGTACTTGATCCTTGCTCTAGTGACGGTTTCATCTCTCCTTCTCATTTTAATCAGCACGGTCACGTATTACAAGGTCTGTAAACGAGGCTACGTGTACCGAGCGGCAACCTCGAGCCTCCCCGTTTTCCCCTCGGCCTACTGTCCCCCAAGCTACACGGACGTCAGCCGCAGTGGAACACTTTTCAAAGATGACAAATACGACTCATTTTTGACTACTGGCTCATGGAAGGGCGATTTCCGTTTCGGCTCTAGTTTAGACACTGATATCTTAAAAAAGAGGAGTGCGGTCTATCAAAAAAACAACACACTCAGACGCATGACCGCCGAAAGGGCAGCTGGTCTTAAGGTGAGCCAAGTGACAAGTCCTACTGGGGCTTCTGTTGAAATATTTTTTGAAGGCTCTTACATGAGCATCCCAACACGTTCTCACTCTGTCTGTCACTCACTCACAAACACACACAGATGCACACACCAAATCTATGTGATCTTTAACCCTTAGCAGATTTGAATGCAAACCACGCTGTGTGTGTGTGTGTGTGTGTGTGTGTGTGTACATGTGTGCATGAGACTGTCAACACCTCTCATCCTCTGCAGTTAATGCAGGACTAAGTGATAGATTACCAGTAGAAATGATAGATCAGGTCTTATGTGACAAACTCGGATGTTGAGTTTACAAGGATGTGAAATTCAGGCTTATGTTAGTTAATCTGAGTTGTTCTGACATACTTTCTATGTTTCTGAGATCTATAAATCTGCCCTCATTGCCATGTCTATGTGAACCCCCCCCCCCCCCCCCCCCCCCCCCCTTTGTGTGACATGTGTCTTATCTCATGGTCATATTAGTAGTGGTATAGTTAGATGTCTGTAGCTGTATGTTTTAAATACAAAATAGAAAATATATGAGGCAAATAAACAGTGTTTATGTTTAGGCTGTTGTCCTCACTCTAGATTTCCACTACTCCTATAAGGTACATTGTAGTTTGAGTCATGTAGGTCAACATTAGGGTCACACAAAGTCTGACATTGTGTCAATGAATTGTGTTCAGGGCAATGGAACACACCTATAAAATGGTGTATGTGTGTCTGTAGTCATGTAGACGCCTGAGTGTGTATCTGACTATGTGTCTGTGCCTGTTTGTGACCCAGTGCACGTGTGTGAGAGACTCACACTAAGTTGACAGTGCAGGGTTTGAGTAGTGAGCCTGTCTCATCGGACTGATTCCTGTGTGAACCCATGTGTGCTTCTGTTATGGCTGCAGGCTCACAAGTGGTCCACATTCCAGCCATGATGAAGAAGGGAGGAGAGCAAACGAGTTGAAAGGCAACATCTCAAAATATCTCCAGTTTATGTGCTGAGCAATGTTTACTGTTTCTCAGTCTAGATAATAACAAACTGCACTGTTTATGGTACACTGTGGTTAAAGCACCTGAAAGTGCAAAGGATGTAAAGATGTGTTTGTTGTCTGCTGCTCCTATGTAATTGCCTTGTCTGTTGAGTGTATCTATTTACTGTATTTATTGTGTGTATCATTCAATTTTTAGCTTAAATATTTCACTGCCTTGGCTATATTGAGTGTGTGTGTGTGTGAGTGTGAGAGAGAGAGAGAGAGAGTTAGAGAGAGAGAGAGAGAAAGAGAATGTGGGGGGGTTGGCTCATGGTTGATGTCATTATACGGTAGAGTTATTGTGATGTCACTGAGCGTAACAAGGGGTGCTCTACTTTAAACTTACCCAGGCCATCACTGAAAATGTGTCATTTGATGGAAGCAGGATATAGTCAAATGTTTAATTGACACAATGTGTGTTTTCTGTCTTCTTTGTCCCCATTGTGCTCTTCCTCATGGACCTGCCTCTACACCATTGACAGGTAAGACATATTCCATTCTCCTAAATTATGTCTCTTCACACACTGTCGTAAATTACTGTTTCTCCACTCGGTGTCAACAGAACTGAACACATTCATACAGTATGCTTTACATCTAAAAGTCTGGTCTCTCTCCCTCTCCTTTATTCTATATCTCTCAGTTACTCATTCACATGTCACACACACACTCACTATAGAAAACATTCATGAAATGACATCTCACCGTGCCAATACATTGTGTACAGCCATGACCATCAGACTCCCATGACATTTGCTTTTTATGTTGAGCAGGCAGCTGAATTTTCACAAACAGTGATGCCCAGTTCTACCAGCAGCACCAGTTATCCACTGTGAGGCTTCTGTGCTTCTAGCCTAGTTTCCACCTCATACATATGTATACCCCTGCGTCCTGATGTGAAGCCATCATCTGAATAATGCACAGTCATAATGTGGCGAATGTTATGGTTTGCGGCAACACGCATGCTAATGTGATGGTTGCCTGTGTGTGTGTGTGTGTGTGTGTGCAGCTGCAGCTTGACTGGTGCCTGGTGTAGCAGTCAGCTGTTTCAGTGCTGACTGCTGGCAAAAGGCCCACCTGTGACCCAGTAACAATTCTAGCTTACCTGTGCTGAACCTGTCAGCTGAGTGGATACACACATCCCTGCTGATGCTCTGTGATGTGCGGGGATCACTGCTATTATTTGCAGTGGGTTGTGTTGAGCAGTGATACTGCAGTGGGTGGTTCTGTACTGGATGGATTTTCCTCTTCATCTCAGATCTAGGTCAGTGGACTTATCAGATTGGATCATGAAATCATATTGGGGATTCTTCCAGGGATGGTGACTGACCCACACATCGGCCTCTATGGCTCAGTGAGTGTGCGTTTGTAACTGTACACAATGGATTTGTGTGCATGACTTCCTGAGCAGGCAAGTTAGTGTTACGGTGCATTCACACTGCAGCGGGGCGGGCAGAGCGGGGCGTCGGCTTCCAATTGATTTTCAATGAAACCAGGCGTTGATGCTCGTGTAGGGCATTGTGGGAAGGCGAGCGGGGCGTCAACGCTCACGTAGGGAATTGTGGGAAGGCGAGTGGTGCGTCAAAAGTTGGATTTTCTCAACTTTATGTAAATGAGGAGCGTGAAAACGCTAGCATTGGCCAATCGGGTTGGTTTCTTGTTTCTTGTAACGTAGCAACTGTTGCTCATGGTAAAAATTTCTAGGTTTGACAATTTCAAGATGGAAGAGCAACTCATTGTATGTGTGTCTTCATACCCAGTATTGTATGATACGTCTATGTTCGATTACAGAGACGTAAACAAAAAATGATGCCTGGCGCAGGGTTGCTGAGGTTGT
This sequence comes from Hypomesus transpacificus, assembly GCF_021917145.1. Lineage (NCBI taxonomy): Eukaryota > Metazoa > Chordata > Actinopteri > Osmeriformes > Osmeridae > Hypomesus > Hypomesus transpacificus. The sequence goes on along the minus strand of NW_025813725.1, from coordinate 114,120 downwards.
CGGCGTCCCTGGTGTGTATTTTGTACTTTAATTCAGTTTCGTCACATTACATAACTTTCTTCTGTGCTAGCTGCATAGTCTAGCTAGCTCACCCGGCACACGATTCAACGTTGAAATGCTGGCTGGCAGCCACTTGCTATTCATACAATGAATGTGTAGTGGCAACTCATAATCTAGCGATTGATTTGCAGAGATTTCGAGTAATATAATAAAAGGTTACACATGTCAACGTTTCAACGTTGTCTGATGCATCTTTTTTTCTAGTCGATGTATGCAAAAAAAAATTGAAGACGTTGAGGATCGGACACAAAAAAGAAAACCTATTGTGTGCTGTAGATAAGATCATGTCAGATCTAGAAAGCGTATCGGATTTTTGAAAACGCTGCAGTGTGAACGCACCGTTAGGCCCTTACTATGATGCCCACAGGAGAGGCCCTCACTATGATGCTCACAGGAGAGGCCCTCACTATGATGCTCACAGGAGAGGCCCTCACTATGATATCCACAGGAGAGGCCCTCACTATGATATCCACAGGAGAGGCCCTCACTATGATGCCCACAGGAGAGGCCCTCACTATGATGCTCACAGGAGTGGCCCTCACTATGATGCTCACAGGAGAGGCCCTCAATATGATGCTCACAGGAGAGGCCCTCAATATGATGCCCACAGGAGAGGCCCTCACTATGATGCCCACAAGAGAGGCCCTCACTATGATATCCACAGAAGAGGCCCTCACTATGATGCCCACAGGAGAGGCCCTCACTATGATGCTCACAGGAGAGGCCCTCACTATGATGCCCACAGGAGAGGCCCTTACTATGATGCTCACAGGAGAGGCCCTCACTATGATGCCCACAGGAGAGGCCCTCACTATGATGCCCACAGGACAGGCCCTCACTATGATGCTCACATGAGTGTCCCTCACTATGATGCTCACAGGAGAGCTCATCAACACAATGACTCAGTGCCTACAGTTGAAGGCCTGTTTGCTATTTGGTTGCCTGTTATCTCATAAATGTGAATTCATCATTTAGATTTTTGTTCATAATGATAGTGGTTTATTGACAGTATTGTCTGGTGGTGTATTGCCCTGTGGTGGATCTAATTCAGGGAACTGAACAGTGTAATTACACAAGGATGGGAACAATCTAAGCAAGCATGGTGTCATTCTTGATACTGATACGATTTAACCATCCATTTTGTGTACATGTTCAATTTAGAGTGTATTACAGGTGAGCCTTTTACTTTGTTGCGTTTAACCTTCATTTTGAAATTGATGTGATGTTGTTGCAATTCAATAATTATCATGAATGTATCACTAAAACTTTGTTTTGTTTAATAAGGCATTGACCTTGGACCACATTTTTTTTCATGCTGTTATTTTGTTCTTGCTGTCAAACTGCATGGATATGGTTAAATCAGGGTTGTGTTATAGTTTAGGTCTGGTTTGTGATAGGTATGTCCTGTGATCAAGTCCTAGCACTTCAGTAGAGAATGTCACACGTGTCCTTCTATGAACTCACTCTGAGTGGTGCTGTTGTCCAAGGAAACCACTACTGCACGATCCAATATCTACTGTCGCAGATAAGTCTAACGCACTTGAACACAGTAGGCAACAGAACGCCTCATTGAGTCTCACGACTAAAATACCGTTTTGAAAAGGTTTCGGGAGTTAATGAATTTCGTCCTAGATTTTTTTTCATTGTACTCACGTTTTGGAAAACGCTATGGATTTATTGGGAAGCGCAGGGTGTGGTTTGCGATGGAAAGTATCAATTTTGCTGATGTTCTTTCTCCGCGCCGCGGGTGGACAAATCCGTTATTCTATACCAGAGGAGATGAGAAAGGGTCAATTTGTTGGAGATGTGGCGAAAGACTTGGGCCTGGATGTTAAAAGGTTGGTTTCCGGCCGTGCGCGGCTAGTTATAGACGGAAATAACCAATATGTAGAGCTGAACCAGAACAAAGGACAATTGGTTGTCAGTGACAGGATTGACAGGGAAAAACTGTGTGGTCAGAAGTCTCCGTGTAGCTTTAGTTCAGAGATGATCCTTGAAAATCCCCTTGAATTGTTTACGATTACCATCGAAATTCAAGATATAAACGACCATGCACCTGCATTTTCTAAAAAGGAAGTACATTTGGAAATCAGTGAGTCAGCTCCAATCGGAGCTGTGTTCTTGCTTGATAGTGCAGTTGATCCAGACGCAGATGTGAATTCATTGCAAAGCTATTCACTGAAACCTACCGATAATTTCGTTCTTAAACAACACAACAGAGCTGACGGAAGCAAGTATACAGAAATGGTGTTGCAATCTGTGTTAGATCATGAAAAACAAAGCGAACACTCTCTGATTTTAACGGCGGTCGATGGTGGGGACCCACAGAGATCTGGAACAGTTAAAATACACGTCACTGTTCTTGACGCAAATGACAATGCGCCTATTTTTACTGAGTCTTTATACAAAGCTTCTGTTGTTGAGAACGTTCCCTCTGGTACAATAATTATTAAAGTAAGCGCAATAGATGCAGATCAAGGATACAATAGCAATGTTACCTATTATTTTACACATATGGAAGAAGTTACCCCTCCCGCGTTCAACATAGACCCCAATACGGGGGAGATCACACTTCAAGGTGCAATGGATTATGAGACTGTTCAAAAATATGAAATTAACCTTCTTGCCAAAGATCCAGGGGGTCTCACAGGTGTAAGTAAATTAATCATTGAGGTATTGGATGTAAATGATAACAGTCCTACAATAGGTCTTGCATCTTATTCGGGAAAAATTAAAGAGGATTCTCTTCCAGGCACAGTCATAGCGTTAATTAGTGTCCAGGATATCGACTCGGGCAAAAACGGTCAGGTGCGATTAGAAATAGACGAAAATCTCCCATTTGAGATAAAGTCATCACTCAGAAACTATTACACCTTAGTAACGGAAAATACTTTGGACCGAGAGAAAGTTTCTTGTTACAATATCACACTTATTGCTACAGATGAAGGCTCGCCACCGTTGTCGTCCAAGAAAACGGTCGTCTTAGATATCACTGATGTAAATGATAACGCACCGGCATTCAGTCAGAGTGTATATAGCACACAAGTGATGGAAAACAATTCTCCCGGAGTATCGGTACTTACCATAAAAGCCACAGATCCAGACAAAGGACAAAACTCACGAATTGCTTATTATCTCTTTGAAGGGGATGTTAATGGGAATCCAGTGTCCACGTACTTCTCTATCAACTCAGAAAACGGGGTTATACATTCGGTGCGCTCACTTGACTACGAGCAAATCAGGGGGTTAACAATACATGTTAAAGCTCAAGACGGAGGATCGCCCCCTCTCAGTACTAATACAACCGTTCTTATTAATATTCAAGACCAGAACGACAACGCACCTCAGGTTCTGTATCCAGTTCAGACTGGTGGCTCTCTGGTGGCTGAAATGGTGCCTCGTTCAGCAGATGTGGGCTATCTGGTTACAAAAGTCGTGGCTGTTGATGTTGACTCTGGACAGAATGCCTGGCTCTCCTATAAACTGCAGAAAGCCACAGACAGGGCGCTGTTTGAAGTGGGCTTACAGAATGGGGAAATAAGAACTGTTCGCCAAGTGACTGACAAAGATGCAGTGAAACAAAGGCTCACTGTTGTAGTGGAGGACAACGGGCAGCCCTCTCGTTCAGCTACAGTCAATGTTAACGTGGCGGTGGCGGACAGCTTCCCTGAAGTGCTCTCGGAGTTCACAGACTTTACGCACGACAAGGAGTACAATGACAACCTGACTTTTTACTTAGTCTTGGCTTTGGCTGTAGTTTCATTTCTTTTCATCACGTGTTTGGTGGTTATTATATCCGTAAAAATATACAGATGGAGACAGTCTCGTATCCTCTATCACTCAAATCTACCGGTTATTCCGTACTATCCACCTCGTTACGCAGATACTTTGGGGACTGGAACTCTGCAGCACGTGTACAACTATGAGGTGTGCAGGACGACTGACTCCAGAAAGAGTGACTGTAAGTTTGCCAGACCGGGTAGTCAGAACGTCCTGATAATGGACCCCAGCTTGACAGGAACCATGCAGAGGATACAGAGTGAAAAGAACATCTTAGACGAACCAGACTCTCCACTTGAGGTGAGTTTTTTTTATTATATTGATTTGGTGTTATGCATTTGACAAAACCTTTGCAATTTTCCATGTATGTCGCATTGACAAGGTTGAGCTTTATACCTAGAGTCAGAACTTGGCGTGTAATATATTGAACTGTGAGCCATCTTGTATCGTTCTTTGACGTAGAATGGTGTTCAAGTTTTAGACTGTAAGGGACGCTGTTGATCATGAAAACGTTGTCTCTGCAGTGCTGTCAGTCATTTTAGTCTCCACCTCTATTCCTGCGCTCTGCAGAGAGGGAGAGGCTATGTTCTTACAACAACGCTGTGCGGAACGTAGACTAAGTTCTCTAGAAATACACGAATGAAATGGTTAAACTTACACGGATTAATTGATAGATTTGCCTTTAAACGTGTGTTGTTTCAGGTGGAATATAACTGGCGGACATATTACATTTTTTGACCATGGCATTAGAGGAATTTGCTGAATCAGAAGGACGTTTGCGTTTGAGATTACGATGGCAACTGCTTGCATTTCTTTGTTTCAGTCACATTGTTTGTGGTCAAATTCGATATTCTGTTCCGGAGGAGATGAAAAAAGGATCGCTAATAGGTAACGTAGCACAAGATCTAGGAATAGATTTGGAAAGGCTCCGAACAGGTCGGGCCCGTATCGTGACCGGAGAGAGCATTCAGTACACGGAGCTGAAGACAGACAAAGGGATTCTAGTCGTGGGTGAGAGGATAGACCGAGAGCAGCTCTGTGGCGACGTCACTCCGTGTAGCTTCAGCTTCGAAATAATATTAGAAAATCCTATGGAGCTCCATCGTGTAACAGTTGAGATTTTAGATGTTAACGACCATGCACCTGTTTTTCCAAATAAAGTTGTAAACTTTGAAATCAGTGAGTCAGCTACAATTGGAGCACAATTTCCACTGGAGAGCGCAGAGGATGACGATGTAGGACTTAATGGTCTCCAGGACTATGTTCTAACCCCCAGCGATAATTTCATTCTTAAACAACTTGCGAATCCAGACGGTAGTAAATATGCTGAAATGGTACTTCAGAAACTGTTAGACAGAGAAGAGTATCCCCGTCTATCTTTAAAGTTGATCGCTGTAGACGGTGGAAGTCCGCAGAGATCTGGCACAGTAAACATAGAAATCACTGTACTAGATGCTAATGATAATGCTCCCGTGTTTAACCAGTCCGTCTACAGAGCCACTGTGATGGAAAACTCCCAGAAGGGCACCTACATCATAACTGTTAATGCCACTGACGCAGACTCTGGGGCAAACGGACAAATGTCTTATAGTTTTTCGAAATTGAAGGGTGGCATAGCGGATATATTTGTAATAAATAGAGATACTGGAGTTATATCTGTTTCTGGGCAAATAGATTACGAAAAAGATAAGAAATTTGAACTCCGGATAGAAGCAAAGGATCAAGGTGGCCTAACAGGCACTAGTAAAGTTATAATTGAAGTTGCAGACGTTAATGACAACCCACCTGTTATAAACGTCATGTCCTTCTCCAGCCCCGTGTCAGAAGACGCTCCGCCAGGTACCACGATTGCAATTATCAATGTTAAAGATGTTGACTCCGAGAGAAACGGTCAGATTACTTGTTCCATTGACTCAAAACTCCCTTTTAAAATTATGTCGTCCTTAACCAACTACTATAATTTGATATCAGAAGAATCTTTTGATCGAGAATCAACTGCTGGATACAATATCACCATAACAGCAACTGATTCAGGTTCACCTCCCCTCTCTAACACCAGAACGCTACACCTGAGAATATCTGACGTCAATGACAATGCTCCTAATTTCGATAAAAGCACATATTCAGCATACATAACAGAGAACAATTCACCAGGAGCGTCCGTATTTACTGTCAAAGCGAGTGATTCTGACTCTGATAAGAACTCGAGAATATCCTATTTTATTGATGAGGCCCCGCTCATTGGTAGCCCAATATCTACTTATATATCAATTAACTCTGAGACTGGAGCCTTGCACGCTGTTCGCTCAATTGATTATGAACAAATAAAACAACTTAAACTTGTGGTCAAGGCGCAAGATAGTGGCTCTCCTCCGCTCAGTAGCAACGTAACTGTAAATATATTCATACAAGACCAGAACGACAACGCACCTCAGGTTCTTTACCCAGTCCAGACTGGCGGCTCTCTGGTGGCTGAAATGGTGCCACGTTCAGCAGACGTGGGCTATTTGGTCACTAAAGTGGTGGCTGTTGATGTGGACTCTGGACAGAATGCCTGGCTCTCCTATAAACTGCAGAAAGCCACAGACAGGGCGCTGTTTGAAGTGGGCTTACAGAATGGGGAAATAAGAACTGTTCGCCAAGTGACTGATAAAGATGCAGTGAAACAAAGGCTCACTGTTGTAGTGGAGGACAACGGGCAGCCCTCACGTTCAGCTACAGTCAATGTTAACGTGGCTGTGGCGGACAGCTTCCCTGAAGTGCTCTCGGAGTTCACTGACTTTACGCACGACAAGGACTACAATGACAACCTGACTTTTTACTTAGTCTTGGCTTTGGCAGTAGTTTCATTTCTGTTCATCACGTGTTTGGTGGTGATTATATCAGTGAAAATATACAGATGGAGACAGTCTCGTATCCTCTATCATTCCAATCTCCCAGTGATTCCTTATTATCCACCGCGTTACGCAGACACTTTGGGGACTGGAACTCTGCAGCACGTGTACAATTACGAGGTGTGCAGGACGACTGACTCCAGAAAGAGTGACTGTAAGTTCGCCAGACCCGGTAGTCAGAACGTCCTGATAATGGACCCCAACTTGACAGGAACCATGCAGCGGATACACAGTGAAAAGAGCATCTTAGATGAACCAGACTCTCCACTGGAGGTGAGTGTCCTTTATGTTTGTATGGTTATCTTTTACAAAATCGTTTTTTGGGGAGGGGAAATAAATATTTTCGTTACATTTTCCTGCTCTATTTTCGCCAGAGAAATTCTTGCAACTAAATTATTGCATGTGTCATGCAAATGAGACCGTTAAGACGTGAAGTATTACACACCAGCGGTAGAAGATTAAATATACCAACTATTGCTGTGAACTAATGTTTTGTTGGGCATCAACAAGAACCAGTTGTTTGCAACATTACTTCGGCATAACAGCAGAGACAGACACGCTGCCGTTTGCGAATTCGCTGTCCATGGTGCTGAAACATTGTTCTATTTTTCTTTTTTCTGCATTTACATGTATTCATTTAGCAGACGCTTTTCTCCAAAGTGACTTCCGAGAGAAAGCTTTACAAGTGCATAGGTCACTGATAATAACAACAAGATAGCCCCAAGCATTGCGGGTAGCCAAAACAAGAAGCACACATTGTGAACAACCACAAAATCAGTGCCAAGGGGAAGAACCATAAGAGCATGTAGTTAAGCAAGTTACAATTAAACAACATGAATCAGTAAGTGCAAGTGTACCTGTAGAAAAGCAAGCAACAGTTTAAAAAAAAACTTAAATAAAACTGCAAATAAACTTTTCATTGTTTTGGGGAAAATACAGACGATGGGATCCCATCTTCCACATACAAGTGGTATTTTTAAATATCCTTACTGTGATATTTGAACGTATGGGTGAGTTTGAAAGTTACAATGGATATTTAAGAAGCAGCAAAGGCATGCATTGCATTCTATACTTGTGGAAGTCGCGCCAAGCATGTGCATCTAGTCCAACACGTGGACTGTAGTTGGTGAAGTTGCTTACAGGCTCTATGTCTCACATCTTAGATGCATCTGGTTGTGGGGGAGATGCAAGATCAGGTTTGATGTGGTGGGGTAAGGGAATACTGGAACATGAGTTCAGTAAGTACACGAACAATATGATTGCACTGTGTTGGTTACGGAGATTTTAATTTGGTGTTATCAGCATTTCTGGGACGTATCCGTATTTTGTTTATCATGTTCCATATTCATATAATACATCAAATGTACATAGTCATGCTTTGATGGATGGCACATCAACTGTGAGTAATTGTGTATGATTCTGTATGTAATACAATGGTGTTCTGGTTTTAGACGGTAAGGGACGCTGTTGATCGTGAAAACCTTGTCTGTGTCAGTCATTTTTAGTCTCCACCTCTATGCCTAAACTCTGCGGAGGAGAGGGAGAGGCTGTGCGAGACAGAGAGTAAATTATCTACAAGTACACGAAGGAAAGGTTCAAACTAAAACGCATTTATTTATTTATAGAATTAGCCTTAAAACGTGTAGTGTTTACAGTGGAATACAACTCGGATATTTTCCACTGTTTGACCATGGCATTAGAAGAATTTTCTCAAGCAAAAGGACGTTTGCGTATGAGATTTCGATGGCAACTGCTGGCTTTTCTCTGTTTCAGTCACATTGTTTGTGGACAAATTCGATATTCCATTCTGGAGGAGATGAAGAAAGGATCGCTAATTGGTAACGTAGCACAAGATCTAGGAATAGATTTGGAAAGGCTCCGAACAGGTCGGGCCCGTATCGTGACCGGAGAGAGCATTCAGTACACGGAGCTGAAGACAGACAAAGGGATTCTAGTCGTGAGTGAGAGAATAGATCGAGAGCAGCTCTGTGGCGACGTCACTCCGTGTAGTTTCAGCTTCGAAATAATATTAGAACATCCTATGGAGCTCCATCGTGTAACTGTTGAGATTTTAGATGTTAACGACCATGCACCTGCTTTTCCACATAAAGACATACAATTTGAAATCAGTGAATCTGCTACAGTTGGAGCACAATTTCCGCTGAAGAATGCAGAGGATGACGATGTAGGACTTAATGGTCTCCAGGATTATGTTTTAACCCCTAACACTAATTTCATACTGAAAAAGCAAGCGAATCCAGACGGTAGTAAATATGCTGAAATGGTGCTTCAAAAACTGTTAGACAGAGAGGAGCATCCCCGTCTATCTTTAAAGTTGATCGCTGTAGACGGTGGAAGTCCGCAGAGATCTGGCACGGTAAACATAGAAATCAATGTACTAGATGCTAATGATAATGCCCCCGTGTTTAATCAGACAGTGTATAAAGCCAGTGTGATGGAGAACGCCCTTAAGGGTACCTATATCACAGCCGTAAATGCTAGCGATGCAGATACTGGGTCGAATGGACACATAACATACAGCTTTTCGAAATTAAAAGGTAATATTGACGACATATTTATTATGGATGAGAATACTGGAACTATAGTTGTATCAGGCCACATTGATTATGAGAAAGATAAGAAATACGAGGTCAGGGTGGAAGCAAAGGATCAAGGAGGCTTAACAGGCACTAGTAAAGTTATAATTGAAGTTGCAGACGTTAATGACAACCCGCCTGTTATAAACGTCATGTCCTTCTCCAGCCCTGTGTCTGAAGACGCTCCGCCAGGTACCACGATTGCAATTATCAATGTTAAAGATGTTGACTCCGAGAGAAACGGTCAGATTACTTGTTCCATTGACACAAAACTCCCTTTTAAAATTATGTCGTCCTTAACCAACTACTATAATTTGATATCAGATGAAGCTTTTGATCTAGAATCAACTGCTGGATTCAACATCACCATAACAGCAACTGATTCAGGTTCACCTCCCCTCTCTAACACCAGAACGCTACACCTGAGAATATCTGACGTCAATGACAATGCTCCTAATTTCGATAAAAGCACATATTCAGCATACATAACAGAGAACAATTCACCAGGAGCGTCCGTATTTACAGTCAAAGCGAGTGATTCTGACTCTGATAAGAACTCGAGAATATCCTATTTTATTGATGAGGCGCCACTCATTGGTAGCCCAATATCTACTTATATATCAATTAACTCTGAGACTGGAGCCTTGCACGCTGTTCGCTCATTTGATTATGAACAAATAAAACAACTTAAACTCGTGGTCAAAGCGCAAGATAGTGGCTCTCCTCCGCTCAGTAGCAACGTGACTGTAAATATATTCATCCAAGATCAGAACGACAACGCACCACAAGTTCTGTACCCAGTCCAGACTGGCGGCTCTCTGGTGGCTGAAATGGTGCCACGTTCAGCAGACGTGGGCTATTTGGTCACTAAAGTGGTGGCTGTTGATGTGGACTCTGGACAGAATGCATGGCTCTCCTATAAACTGCAGAAAGTCACAGACAGGGCGCTGTTTGAAGTGGGCTTACAGAATGGGGAAATAAGAACTGTTCGCCAAGTGACTGATAAAGATGCAGTGAAACAAAGGCTCACTGTTGTAGTGGAGGACAACGGGCAGCCCTCTCGTTCAGCTACTGTCAATGTTAACGTGGCGGTGGCGGACAGCTTCCCTGAAGTGCTCTCGGAGTTCACTGACTTTACGCACGACAAGGACTACAATGACAATTTGACTTTTTACTTAGTCTTGGCTTTGGCAGTAGTTTCATTTATGTTCATTACGTGTTTGGTGGTGATTATCTCAGTGAAAATATACAGATGGAGACAGTGTCGTATCCTCTATCATTCCAATCTACCGGTGATTCCGTATTATCCACCGCGTTACGCTGACACTTTGGGGACGGGAACTCTGCAGCACGTGTACAATTACGAGGTGTGCAGGACGACTGACTCCAGAAAGAGTGACTGTAAGTTCGCCAGACCGGGTAGTCAGAACATCCTGATAATGGACCCCAGCTTGACAGGAACCATGCAGCGGATACAGAGTGAAAGGAACATCTTAGATGAACCAGATTCTCCACTGGAGGTGAGTTTCCTAGAATTTGAACTTTCACCTTATTGTCACCTTATTAAAATGCATTAATTTTTGGAAATGTTCTTTCAATTAAGTTCATGCTTCAATGTTTTCAATGACAATGTTGCACATTCCAACAATTCCTATTCTCATCAAAATTAGATAGTTGATTTACACCGGATGCATATTCAAAATATCAACAAGGTTAAACATGGCTATACTTTTATGTTGAGTAGGACATCAACACAAAGCAGTTTTTTCTATATTTTTGTGTGTGTATGTTGGCTTGAAGTGAAGTTGCGGAATATGTTTTTGTAGAGGGCTAAGGACAAATTTAACAATGTGTTTGTCACGAAGATTAGTATTTGGAATTACATGTTTGCATTTCTAGAAATCATTTTTCGTTATTTTTGTAGAACTGACATGGTAGTGCACACGTATAGATATATAGTCGAAACTTCACGTGTGTAAATTAACTGACTAATTCAGTATCGTACTTTCTGGCAAGTGATCTATTTTCGGACAGTAAGGGACGCTGTTGATCAGTAAAATATGGCCTCTGCAGGCCTGTCAGTCGTTTTAGTCTCCACCTCTATCACTGCGCTTTGCAGATAAGTGGGAAAGGTTGAAGCTGGGCAAGACGGGGAAGTACATTTTCAAAAATTACACGAAGGAAGGTCGACTGGATTCATCAAATAGTGGAACGTAGCCTGTAACTGTCGGATATTCCATTTTTTTGACCATGGCATTGAAGGAATTTCCTCAACCAAAAGGACATTTGTGTTTGAGATTACAATGGCAACTACTGGCTTTTCTTGGTTTCAGTCACATTGTTTGTGGTCAAATTCGATATTCTGTTCCGGAGGAGATGAAAAAAGGATCTGTAATAGGTAACGTAGCTCAAGATCTAGGGATAGATTTGAAAAGGCTCCGAGCGGGTCGGGCCCGGATCGTTACGGGAGAAAACATTCAGTACACGGAGCTGAAGACAGACAAAGGGATTCTCGTCGTGGGTGAGAGAATAGATCGAGAGCAGCTTTGTGGCGACGTCACACCGTGCAGCTTTAGTTTCGAAATAATATTAGAAAATCCAATGGAGCTTCATCGTGTAACTATTGAAATTTTAGATGTAAATGACCACGCACCTGCTTTTCCAAACAAAGATGTATATTTTGAAATTGGTGAAACTGCCTTAATAGGAGCTCGATTTCCCCTAGAGAGTGCAGAGGATCCGGACGTGGGTCTTAACGCTTTACAAAACTACATATTAACTGCAAGCGATAATTTCATCCTCAAACAACATGCTAACCCCGATGGCAGCACATTTGCTGAAATGGTCCTCCAAAAAGCTTTAGACAGAGAGGAGCATCCCCGTCTGTCTTTAAAGCTGATCGCTGTAGATGGAGGAAATCCCCAGAAATCTGGTACAGTAAACATAGATATCACTGTACTAGATGCTAATGATAATGCTCCTGTATTCAACCAGTCAGTATACAGAGCTGCTGTGATAGAAAACGCCCCGAAAGGCTCCTATATTGCAACGATTAACGCAACTGATGCAGACAGTAGTTCATATGGACACATAACGTACAGCTTCTCTAAATTAAAAGGAGCTATTGCAGATCTGTTTATACTGGATGAATTAACTGGAATTGTATCGGTTGCAGGAAATATAGATTATGAGAAAGATAAGAAATATGAAGTTAGAGTTGAGGCGAAGGACCAGGGTGGCTTTACAGACACCAGTAAAGTAATCATTGAGATTGTTGACATAAATGATAACGCACCTGTAATAAACGTCATGTCCTTCTCCAGCCCCGTGTCAGAAGATGCTCCTCCGGGTACCACCATTGCCATCATTAATGTCAAAGATGCTGATTCTGAGAAAAACGGGCGGATTATTTGCTCCGTTGATTCTAAACTCCCGTTTAAAATAACATCGTCATTATCCAACTATTATAATTTGATATCAGATGTACCATTTGATCGGGAATTGACTGAGGAATACAATATTACAATATCAGCAACTGATTCAGGAACACCTCCTCTTTTTAGCACCAGAACATTACTCCTTAGAATATCTGACATCAATGACAATGCTCCAGTATTCGAAAAAAGCGTTTATTATGCCTACGTCACAGAGAATAACTCTCCAGGCATGTCCATATTTACAGTCAGTGCTCATGATTTTGACTGGAATCAAAACGCGAGAATAGCCTACCTCCTAGAAGAAAAACAGATAAGTGGAACTCTAATCTCCAGCCTTTTATCCATCAATTCGGCAACAGGAGTGTTGCACGCGCTGCGCTCATTTGATTATGAACAAATTAAACTACTGAAAGTAATTCTAAAGGCACAGGACGGAGGCTCTCCCCCACTCAGTAGCAACGTGACTGTAAATATTTTCATCCAAGATCAGAACGACAACACACCTCAGGTTCTGTACCCAGTCCAGACTGGCGGATCTCTGGTGGCTGAAATGGTGCCTCGTTCAGCAGACGTGGGCTATCTGGTCACTAAAGTGGTGGCTGTTGATGTGGACTCTGGACAGAATGCCTGGCTCTCCTATAAACTGCAGAAAGCCACAGACAGGGCACTGTTTGAAGTGGGCTTACAGAATGGAGAAATAAGAACTGTTCGCCAAGTGACTGATAAAGATGCAGTGAAACAAAGGCTGACTGTTATAGTGGAGGACAACGGGCAGCCCTCTCGTTCAGCTACAGTCAATGTTAACGTGGCGGTGGCGGACAGCTTCCCTGAAGTGCTCTCAGAGTTCACTGACTTTACGCACGACAAGGAGTACAATGACAACCTGACTTTTTACTTAGTTTTGGCTTTGGCTGTCGTTTCATTTTTGTTCATCACGTGTTTGGTGGTTATTATATCAGTGAAAATATACAGATGGAGACAGTCTCGTATCCTCTATCATTCCGATCTCCCAGTGATCCCTTACTATCCACCGCGTTACGCAGATACTTTGGGGACTGGAACTCTGCAGCACGTGTACAATTACGAGGTGTGCAGGACGACTGACTCCAGAAAGAGTGACTGTAAGTTCGCCAGACCCGGTAGTCAGAACGTCCTGATAATGGACCCCAACTTGACAGGAACCATGCATCGGATACAGAGTGAAAAGAGCATTTTAGACGAACAAGATTCTCCGTTAGAGGTGAGTTTTCTGAATAGGCTTAGTTGGCTTAATGCATTTATTCACTAAATTACTTTTGAACCCCATCAGACATAAAACTTAACATGAATCTTTTAAACTGCATTTAAAAAATGTTTTTATTGTAAATCATGGTTACGATTGATGCAGTGTTTTTTGCTCGTCCGAATTATTTCAGCACCAGAAATGTGGACAGCGCTATTGAAATCAACGCTTTTCTTCCAAGAAATACACTACTCTGCTCGGGAGTGCCTCTTTAACACAGCCTGCTGTTCATGAAGAACTGTTTATTATTTATTTAGCAGCTATTATTTAATACGTAAAATTGTGTTTAATCTGGTTTTATCCCATTACAATTTAAATTTAACATTGAGCTTTTCAGTGCTGATTGTACATTTTATATCTTAAAGTGCAGTGATGTTAAAGTGTGCTTCGTAGATCTCCTTGATATGATGGTTAATCAGATTGTGTTCAACCCAATAGAGATTAATTTAACCCTTGTCTGGCACAGTTTTTAGTGTTCCGGGTTTGGACAGTAAGGGACGCTGTTGGTCAGTAGAATTACTTCTCTGCAGTGCTGTCAGGTCTGTTGAATCTTCTCTATGTCTGCGTTCTATGGACGGAACTGGAATTCCTCAAATGAGGTGGAGCTCAACGGAGTAACTCTGCTACATAAATCTGGAGTATATATGACCAAACAACTTTTTATATATACAAAGTCTTGAATTGTATCATTCCTTTTGTGTTTGGGAACCTTTAAGGAATATATTTTGTGGAGTTGTTTTTCAATAACCATGGCTTTTAAAAGCTGGTGTTTTTACCCAAGACTTCAAGGGCAAGTAGGCTTACTCTCTCTTCTGTTTTTCAGCCATTTTGTTGGCGGACAAATTCGGTATTCTATACCTGAGGAAATGAAGAAAGGCTCCCTTATTGGTAACGTAGCACAAGATCTTGGTTTAGATTTGAAAAGGCTCCGTGCGGGTCGGGCCCGTATCGTGACCGGAGATAGCATTCAGTACACGGAGCTGAAGACAGACAAAGGGATTCTGGTTGTGAACGAGAGAATTGATCGAGAGCAGCTTTGTGGCGACGTCACACCGTGTAGCTTCAGTTTTGAAATCATTCTAGAAAATCCAATCGAACTGCATCGTGTAACTGTTGAAATATTAGATGTAAATGATCATGCACCCACATTTAAGAAAAAGTACATAAAATTAGAAATCAGTGAATCCGCCACAACGGGATCACGTTTCATTCTTGATAGTGGAAATGATCCTGATGTCGGAGTAAATGGTTTGCAAAATTACATTTTAAACTCGAATGACAATTTTGTTTTAAAGCAACACGCAAACCCCGATGGAAGCAAATTTGCTGAGATGATTTTACAAAAACCGTTAGACAGAGAGGAGCACCCCCGTCTGTCTTTAAAGCTGATTGCTGTAGACGGTGGAGATCCTCAGAAATCTGGTACAGTAAATATAGACATCACTGTCCTAGATGTGAACGATAATGCACCTGTATTTAACCAGTCAGTATATAGAGCGGCTGTGATTGAAAACGCCCTGAAAAGTACCTACATAACAACCGTGAATGCGACTGATGCTGATTATGGCTCAAATGGTTTAGTCAATTACGGATTTTCAAATTTAAAAGATGAGTTAGAGGATGTATTTGCCATTGATAATATAACCGGAGTAATATATGTTGCTGGTCAGATTGACTTTGAGAAGGACAAAAAATATGAGATCAGAGTACAGGCGAAGGATCAGGGAGGTTTGACAGACCTCGGAAAGTTGGTTATTGAAGTTATTGACGCAAACGATAACGCACCAGTGATAAACATAATGTCCTTTTCCACTCCTCTGTCAGAAGACGCTCCTCCAGGTACTACAGTTGCTGTTATTAATGTGAAAGATGCTGATTCTGAGAGGAATGGTCATATTTCATGTTCTGTAGATGCTAAACTACCGTTTATAATAACGTCGTCTTTATCTTCATATTACAATTTGATCTCAAACATAGCTTTTGATCGAGAAACTACACCAGAATACAACATTACAATAATGGCAACTGATTCAGGATCACCTTCTCTCTCTAGTAGTAGAACCTTGCACCTTACAATATCTGACGTCAATGACAATGCTCCGCTATTCGACGAAGTCACATATGTTGCCTACGTACAGGAGAATAACTCTCCTGGGATGATACTATTTACAGTAAGCGCGCGGGACTCAGATTGGAATCAAAACGCTAGAATCTCCTACCATGTCAAAGACACACAGATAGATGGAACTCAAGTATCTAGCCTTTTATCTATCAACTCGGAAACGGGAGTAGTGCACGCTGTGCGCTCTTTTGACTATGAACAAATTAAAGAACTGAAAGTAATTGTAAGGGCGCAGGACGGCGGCTCTCCTCCACTTAGTAGCAACACGACTCTTACTATCTTCATCCAAGACCAGAACGACAACGCACCTCAGGTTCTGTACCCAGTCCAGACTGGCGGCTCTCTGGTGGCTGAAATGGTGCCTCGTTCAGCAGATGTGGGCTATCTGGTCACTAAAGTGGTGGCTGTTGATGTGGACTCTGGACAGAATGCCTGGCTGTCCTATAAACTGCAGAAAGCCACAGACAGGGCGCTGTTTGAAGTGGGCTTACAAAATGGGGAAATAAGAACTGTTCGCCAAGTGACTGATAAAGATGCAGTGAAACAAAGGCTCACTGTTGTAGTTGAGGACAACGGGCAGCCCTCTCGTTCAGCTACAGTCAATGTTAACGTGGCGGTGGCGGACAGCTTCCCTGAAGTGCTCTCAGAGTTCACTGACTTTACGCACGACACGGAGTACAATGAAAACCTGACATTTTATTTAGTCTTGGCATTGGCTGTAGTTTCATTTCTTTTCATCACGTGTTTGGTGGTTATTATATCAGTGAAAATATTCAGATGGAGACAGTCTCGCATCCTTTATCATTCCAATCTCCCAGTGATTCCGTATTATCCACCGCGTTACGCAGACACTTTGGGGACGGGAACTCTGCAGCATGTGTACAATTACGAGGTGTGCAGGACGACTGACTCCAGAAAGAGTGACTGTACGTTCGCCAGACCCGGTAGCCAGAACGTCCTGATAATGGACCCCAACTTGACAGGAACCATGCATCGGATACAGAGTGAAAAGAGCATCTTAGACGAACCAGATTCTCCACTTGAGGTGAGTGTGCTGTCCTCGAAGATTTAACAAAATACGATTGCTAATCTCCATACTTATATATATTATTGTATAAGTGTCTTGCATTATTATTATGATTATTTATTATTATGACTATTATTTTGCATTATTCCTATGGCTTTTATTATTTGGTTTTGAGTGAGAAATGTGATGCAACAGGCATGTGGCATTCAATGTATTGAAGCGTATGCGCAATAAGATGGTGTCCGTTGCATTTGGTTACTGGTATTGCAGTCTTTTGCTAAATTTTCGATGCAGAAATACGATTGCACATTCTCCTGATGTTCATGTTTTGGACTGCAAGGGCCGCTGTTGATCAGTGTTAGGATTTATGTACATGTTGATGGTCTGTTGAATCCCCTCCCCAATCAAAGCGTTATGTAGTGAGAGAGCTCGTATGAGCTGGTTCAAGACGGAGACATATTATTCAGAGTCGTGTGGAGCATTTTATGCTAAGGACGTTGATAATAACCAGGATTGTATCGAATATCTGCCAACATTTCAATCAGATTTGGACGAAACGTTGTGACTCTTCTTTTTGGGATTTGTATTGCTTTGAAATGGGAATATTTAGATCTTTCCGACCTCTAACATGGCGCTTGTGGTGTGGATTTCGATTGAAAGATATATTTTTTCTCCTGCTTTGTTTTCACACCGCTGTTGGTCAGATACGTTATTCAATACCTGAGGAGATGAAGAAAGGGTCTCTAATAGGTAATGTAGCACAGGATTTAGGTTTGGATTTGAAAAGGCTCCGTAGTGGTCGGGCCCGAATTGTGACAGAAGAAAGCGTCCAGTACACGGAGCTGAAGACAGACAAAGGGATTCTAGTCGTGCGGGAGAGGATAGATCGAGAGCAACTTTGTGGCGATATCACGCCGTGTAGCTTCAGCTTTGAAATCCTTATTGAAGGCCCGATAGAATTGCACCGTATTACAGTTGAAATATTAGATGTCAATGACCATGCGCCTGTTTTTCCAAATAAAGACATTCGATTTGAAATCAGTGAATCTGCTATTCTCGGGTCAAGATTTCCTTTGGAAAGCGCAGAAGATGCCGATGTTGGCCTTAACAGCCTACAAAACTACGTTTTAAACTCAAATGACAATTTCATTCTAAAGCAACATGCTAATCCAGATGAAAGTAAATTTGCTGAAATAGTGCTTCAGAAACCGTTAGACAGAGAGGAGCATCCTCGTCTGTCTTTAAAGCTGATCGCTGTAGACGGTGGAGATCCGCAGAGGTCTGGCACAGTAAATATAGATATCACTGTTCTAGATGTTAATGATAATGCTCCTGTATTCAACCAGTCTGAGTACAAAGGTGCAGCATTTGAAAATGCCCCCAAAGGCACCTATATTACAACCGTGAACGCAAGCGATGCAGACAGTGGTGCAAATGGACACATAACTTATTGTTTCTCAAAATTGAAAGGGAGTGTAGCAGGTATGTTTGTGATTGATGAAGTCACTGGAATTATATCGGTTGCAGGACATATAGATTATGAGAAAGATAAGAAATATGAAGTCAGAGTTGAGGCAAAGGACCAGGGTGGCTTAACAGACACTAGTAAAGTAATCATAGAGATTGTTGACATTAATGACAACGCACCTGTGATTAACGTCATGTCCTTTTCAAATCCTGTGTCTGAGGATGCACCTCTAGGTACCACTATTGCTGTTATTAATGTCAAAGATAATGACTCAGAGAAAAACGGTCATATTACCTGTTATATAGATCATAATCTTCCATTCAAGATTATATCGTCTTTAAGTAGATACTACACATTAATATCAGATATGACTTTCGACCGTGAACGTTTGTCAGAGTACAACATCACTATAACTGCGACAGACTCAGGTTCACCGTCCCTTTCTAGTGCCACAACATTGCACCTCCGAATATCTGACGTCAATGACAATGCCCCATTATTCGATAAAAGTACATACTCAGCCTTCGTCACGGAGAATAACTCCCCTGGAATGTCTGTATTTACAGTCAGTGCTCGTGATTTGGACTGGAATCAAAATGCGAGAATATCTTACTTTCTCGACGAAACACAGATAAACGGGACTCCGGTCTCGAGTTTATTTTCCATTAACTCTGAAACAGGAGTACTACACGCGGTGCGATCTTTAGATTATGAACAAATTAAACAAATTGCTCTACTGATCAAGGCGCAAGACGGCGGCTCTCCTCCGCTCAGTAGCAATGTAACTGTCAATATCTTCATCCAAGACCAGAATGACAACGCACCTCAGGTTCTGTACCCAGTCCAGACTGGCGGTTCTCTGGTGGCTGAAATGGTGCCTCGTTCAGCAGACGTGGGCTATCTGGTCACTAAAGTGGTGGCTGTTGATGTGGACTCTGGACAGAATGCCTGGCTCTCCTATAAACTGCAGAAAGCCACAGACAGGGCGCTGTTTGAAGTGGGCTTACAGAATGGGGAAATAAGAACTGTTCGCCAAGTGACTGATAAAGATGCTGTGAAACAAAGGCTCACTGTTGTAGTGGAGGACAACGGGCAGCCCTCTCGTTCAGCTACAGTCAATGTTAACGTGGCGGTGGCAGACAGCTTCCCTGAAGTGTTCTCGGACTTCACCGACTTTACGCACGACAAGGAGTACAATGACAACCTGACTTTTTACTTAATCTTGGCTTTGGCTGTAGTTTCATTTCTGTTCATTACGTGTTTGGTGGTGATTATATCAGTGAAAATATACAGATGGAAACAGTCTCGTATCCTCTATCATTCCAATCTCCCGGTGATTCCTTATTATCCACCGCGTTACGCCGAAACTTTGGGAACGGGAACTCTGCAGCACGTGTACAATTACGAGGTGTGCAGGACGACTGACTCAAGAAAGAGTGACTCTAAGTTCGCCAGACCCGGTAGTCAGAACGTCCTGATAATGGATTCCAGCTTGGCAGGGACCATGCAGAGGATACAGAGTGAAAAGAACATCTTAGACGAACCAGATTCTCCTCTTGAGGTGAGTTGTGAACTAATTGTATTTGAATACTTCACCAGGAGAAAAACGTATTCACCTTGTTACACTACTGCTCCATTTCAGCACCACACACGTATGGACAGCGCTTTTTTCCAGCATGTATTAGTTTGCCTCAAAATAACCTCAATAATCATTTGAGGGAAGTTTCTAATCTCTCATTTGGCAAGTACTATATTTCCAATTCATATATAGTATTTTGCGGTTGTTGTTTGTTAGGTTTAATCTGTGAAGGCATATTTATTGTAACTAAGGATCGTATTTAACTTCCCGGACCCTACTGGAGATATACAAAATATAAATAAATAAAAAACACAAAAATAACAACAAAAAAGATTCTTGGAGTTGTAGCCTTGACGTTCTGTTGTGTTCATGTTTTGGACTGTAAGGGCCGCTGTTGATCAGTGTAAGGATTTTTGGCCATGTTGGCATTAAAGTCTCCTCCCCTAATGATGGTTTTTACTATAACTGAGAGGTAGATAGCCTCCATTCGAGGTGGAGCACGAAGGAGAAGCATTGCTGTGGTATCTAATAGAGGAAAACTATATTCATCAAATATTTCAAACATCGACGGATCTTTTCTCATTATATTACATTACAAGGCTTTTTTTCGATTCGATTTTTTTGTTTGTTCTGCTATGGCATCTAAAGGTTCTTATCATCTAAAATGTGGAAGCGGGCGTTACTGTTGTGGACTGCTGTGGCAAGTTCTTATCATTATCTTGTATTTCAGTCACATTGCTGAGGGGCAAATCCGGTATTCAATTCCAGAGGAGATGAAGAAAGGCTCATTAATCGGTAACGTAGCTCAAGATCTTGGAATAGATTTGAAAAGACTCCGTGCGGGTCGGGCCCGTATCGTTACCGGAGAGAGCATTCAGTACACTGAATTGAAGACAGACAAAGGGATTCTAGTGGTGAGTGAGAGAATAGACCGAGAGCAGCTTTGCGGCTCCGTTACACCATGCAGCTTCAGCTTCGAAATTATATTAGAAAATCCCATGGAGTTACATCATATTACAATAGAAATTATTGACGTAAACGATAATTTACCCACTTTTCAAAACCATCATTTACAGTTTGAAATCAGCGAGTCAGCAACGCTTGGTGCTCGTTTTGTTTTAGAGAGTGCGGAGGACTCTGACGTGGGAGCTAATAGTCTACAAAATTACATTTTGACTCCAAATGACAATTTTATTCTCAAACAACATGCCAATCCAGACGGTAGTAAATTTGCTGAAATGGTGCTACAGAAACCGTTAGACAGAGAGGAGCATCCTCGTTTGTCTTTAAAGCTCATCGCTGTAGACGGTGGAGATCCGCAGAGGTCTGGCACAGTAAATATAGATATCACTGTCTTAGATATCAATGATAATGCTCCCGTGTTTAACCAGACTGTGTACAGGGCTAACGTGATGGAAAATGCCCCCAAGGGCACCTTTATTACCACCGTTAATGCGACTGATGCAGACAGTGGTTCTAATGGGGAGATAATTTATTATTTCTCTAAGGCCAAGGCCAACGTTGCAGACTTTTTTAATATTGATGCGATTACTGGAATTGTGACTGTTTCACGTCAAATCGATTTTGAAAAAGATAAGAGATTTGAAATTAGAATTGAGGCTAAAGATCAAGGTGGTTTGACAGACTCCAGCAAAGTTGTAGTCGAAGTAATCGACGTAAACGACAATGCTCCTGTTATAAGTGTCATGTCGTTCACTAGTCCAATATCTGAAGATTCTCCACCAGGTACAACTATTGGTATAATTAACGTTAAAGACCTGGATTCAGGTGACAACGGACAGGTGAGTTGTGGTATAGACCAAAACCTTCCTTTTAAGATCAATTCGAATTTGAGAAATTACTATACGCTAGTGACTGACGCCAAACTAAATCGTGAGACCGTGTCAGAATATAACATTACCGTAGTGGCCACAGATGCAGGCTCACCACCACTCTTCAGTGAGAGAACATTTCACATGAAAGTATCTGATGTCAACGACAATGCCCCGGTGTTTTTACGAGGCATTTACAACTCTTATATAGTCGAGAATAACTCTCCTGGCGTGTCTATCCTCACTGTCAGCGCTAATGACCCTGACGCGAATCAGAATGCCCGTATTTCTTATATTCTAGAAGATTCGGACGTAAGAGGGTCTCCAGTCTCTGGCTATGTTTCCGTTAACGCAGAGAGTGGGGTAGTTCACGCGGTGCGCTCTTTTGACTATGAACAAATTAAACAGCTGGAAGTCGTTGTAAAGGCGCAAGATGGAGGCTCTCCTCCGCTTAGTAGCAACGTCACTGTTAATATCTTCATTCAAGACCAGAACGACAACGCACCACAGGTTCTGTACCCAGTCCAGACTGGAGGCTCTCTGGTGGCTGAAATGGTGCCTCGTTCAGCAGATGTGGGCTATCTGGTCACTAAAGTGGTGGCTGTTGATGTGGACTCTGGACAGAATGCCTGGCTCTCCTATAAACTGCAGAAAGCCACAGACAGGGCGCTGTTTGAAGTGGGCTTACAGAATGGGGAAATAAGAACTGTTCGCCAAGTGACTGATAAAGATGCAATGAAACAAAGACTCACTGTTGTAGTGGAGGACAACGGGCAGCCCTCTCGTTCAGCTACTGTCAATGTTAACGTGGCGGTGGCGGACAGCTTCCCTGAAGTGCTCTCGGAGTTCACTGACTTTACGCACGACAAGGATTACAATGACAACCTGACATTTTACTTGGTCTTGGCTTTGGCTGTAGTTTCATTTCTGTTCATCACTTGTTTGGTGGTTATAATATCCGTTAAAATATACAGATGGAGACAGTCTCGCATCCTCTATCATTCCAATCTCCCGGTGATTCCGTATTATCCACCGCGTTACGCAGACACATTGGGGACGGGAACTCTCCAGCACGTGTACAATTACGAGGTGTGCAGGACGACTGACTCCAGAAAGAGTGACTGTAAATTCGCCAGACCCGGTAGTCAGAACGTCCTGATAATGGATTCCAGTTTGACAGGAACCATGCAGCGGATACAGAGTGAAAAGAGCATCTTAGACGAACCAGATTCGCCACTGGAGGTGAGTTTTGAACAACATGTATTTCAATACTTTACCAAAAGAGAAACGTCTTGTTACACTACTGCTCCATTTGAGCACCACACACGTATGGACAGCGCTTCTTCATCATTTGATTAGTATTCCTCAAAACACATAGCCTGCAACTTAATCTTTTGGAGTATGTTTCAAATCTCTTATTGGGCAAGTAGTATACTTCAATTTTCTATACAACTGTGCCGTTGATGTTATTCAGGTTTAACCTGTGAATGCATAGGCTATTTATTGAAACTAAGGAACGTATTTAACTTCCCTACTGGAGTTGCTTCATAAAAATAATGGAAAAAAATAAAAATAATAACAACAAATGTTTCTTGGAGTTCTAGCCTAGACGTTCTGTTTTGTTCATGTTTTGGACTGTAAGGGCCGCTGTTGATCAGCGTAAGGATTTGAATCCATGTTGTCATTAAAGTCTCCTCCCCTAATGCTGCTTTCCACTATAACGGAGACGTAGATAGCCTCCATTCGAGGTGAAGCACGAAGGAGAAGCATTGCTGTGGTATCTAATAGAGGAAAACTCATCAAATATTACAAACATCGACGGATCTTTTCCTTTGGTTATACTACGTTACAAAGCTTTTTGTTTGTATCGATTTTTTTTCTTGTTCTGCTATGGCATCTAAAGGTTCTTATAATCCAACATATGGAAGCGGGCGTTACTGTTGTGGACTGCTGTCGCAAGTTATAATTATCTTGTATTTCGGTCACATTGCTGAGGGGCAAATCCGGTATTCAATTCCAGAGGAGATGAAGAAAGACTCGCTTATCGGTAACGTAGTGCAAGATCTTGGAATAGATTTGAAAAGGCTTCGTGCTGGACGGGCCCGTATCGTGACCGGAGAGAACATTCAGTACACGGAGCTGAAGACAGACAAAGGGATTCTAGTCGTGAAGGAAAGAATAGACCGAGAGCAGCTTTGTGGTGACATCATACCGTGTAGCTTCAGCTTTGAAATTATATTAGAACATCCTATAGTATTGCATCGGATTACCATTGAAATTTTTGACATAAATGACCACGCACCTGTTTTTCCAAACCGAGATATTCAATTTGAAATCAGTGAATCTGCTGTTCTCAGTTCAAGATTCCTGTTGGAGAGTGCTGAGGATCCCGACGTGGGTCTTAACGCCTTACAAAACTACGTTTTAACCCCAAACGATAATTTTATTCTAAAACAACATGCAAATCCAGATGGTAGTAAATATGCCGAGATGGTGCTTCAGAAATCTTTAGACAGAGAGGAGCATCCACATCTGTCTTTAAAGCTGATCGCTGTAGACGGTGGAGATCCGCAGAGATCTGGGACAGTAAACATAGATATCACTGTATTAGATGCCAATGATAATGCTCCCGTGTTTAACCAGACTGTGTACAGGGCTTCTGTAATGGAAAATTCCGCTAAGGGCGCATACATTACAACTGTGAATGCTACAGACGCAGACAGTGGGTCGAATGGAATGATAATATATACTTTTTCAAAACTGAAAGGCAGTATTGCGGACATATTTGTCATCGATGAACTAACTGGAATCATATCCGTCACTGGACAAATAGACTACGAAAAAGATAAAAAATATGAGGTGAGAGTAGAAGCTAAAGATCAGGGTGGTTTGACAGATTCTAGTAAAGTTATAATTGATGTTGTTGACGTCAACGATAATGCACCATCGTTAAACGTCATGTCCTTCTCCAGCCCCGTGCCTGAAGATGCTCCCTCAGGTACGACAATTGCTGTTATTAATGTTAAAGATGCTGACTCAGAGAGAAACGGACAGATCACTTGTTCAATAGATATACAACTCCCGTTCCAAATCACGTCATCATTATCTTCATATTATAATTTGATATCTGAAATAGCTTTTGATCGAGAAACGACACCAGAATACAACATAACCGTCTGGGCGACAGATTTGGGGTCTCCTCCGCTGTCTAGTTCCAAGACCTTACACCTCAGATTATCTGACGTCAATGACAATGCCCCATTATTCGATAAAAGTATATACTCTGCATACGTCACTGAAAATAACTCCCCTGGGATGTCTATATTTACAGTCAGCGCCCGGGACTCTGACTCGAATCAAAACGCGAGAATATCTTACCTCCTAGAAGAAACACTAATAAGTGGGACTCCAGTCTCGAGCCTTTTATCCATCAACTCTGAAAAAGGAACATTGCATGTCGTGCGATCTTTTGATTATGAACAAATGAAACAACTTAAAGTCGTTGTGAAAGCTCAAGATGGTGGCTCTCCTCCACTCAGTAGCAATGTGACTGTAAATATATTCATCCAAGACCAGAACGACAACGCTCCTCAGGTTCTGTACCCAGTCCAGACTGGCGGCTCTCTGGTGGCTGAAATGGTGCCACGTTCAGCAGATGTGGGCTATCTGGTCACTAAAGTGGTGGCTGTTGATGTGGACTCTGGACAGAATGCATGGCTCACCTATAAACTGCAGAAAGCCACAGACAGGGCGCTGTTTGAAGTGGGCTTACAGAATGGGGAAATAAGAACTGTTCGCCAAGTGACTGATAAAGATGCAGTGAAACAAAGGCTCACTGTTGTAGTGGAGGACAACGGGCAGCCCTCTCGTTCAGCTACAGTCAATGTTAACGTGGCGGTGGCGGACAGCTTCCCTGAAGTGCTCTCGGAGTTCACTGACTTTACGCACGACAAGGAGTACAATGACAACCTGACTTTTTACTTAGTCTTGGCTTTGGCTGTAGTTTCATTTCTGTTCATCACGTGTTTGGTGGTTATTATATCAGTGAAAATATACAGATGGAGACAGTCTCGTATCCTCTATCATTCCAATCTACCAGTGATTCCTTATTATCCACCGCGTTACGCAGATACTTTGGGGACGGGAACTCTGCAGCACGTGTACAATTACGAGGTGTGCAGGACGACTGACTCCAGAAAGAGTGACTGTAAGTTCGCCAGACCGGGTAGTCAGAACGTCTTGATAATGGATTCCAGCTTGACAGGAACCATGCAGCGGATACAGAGTGAAAAGAGCATCTTAGACGAACCAGATTCTTTGTTAGAGGTAAGTTTCAATTTACAAGCTAGATAATGATGAAAAAACTAAACTGAACATGTCTGTTTGATTTTGTTCAGCTCTGCAGTTTATGGTACTGTAAGCATGTGCTGTTCAGTGTTTGTGTGTTTCTTACTCTGCACTTGATGCATTGTCAGCACCACATGATTTGGAAAGCTCCTCTTCAGTGTCGACTGTGGGCAGAAGCTACATTGTAGGACTTAGCTCCCATATGCTGTATGATTCACTTCTAGATGTTTTCACTTTTGCTAAGAATGTTGAGAATTGACAACGGCTGATAGACTGTAATTAATACTAGCAATACGAATGTTGGTTCTCATTTACGTGGACGCTGCAATTCCTGCTGGAATATTTGTTCGCCATAGCTCATGTTCATATTTTGAGCTGTAAGGGCCGCTGTTGATCAGGGTAAGAATTGTTTTCGCATTGTCGGTCAGGATAGTTCCCTCCTCTCTCATTGCGCTTTACCAGAAGATAAACTGGGAGGGTCTACACTATTTGTGGTGGGGCTTGTCGTAGTAATATTGTACTGGTAGCTAACACTGTATGTTGCTTTAAAATAATCAGAATTCGAGCTAACAGAAACAAAGCCATTACTCCTTTTGCTATTTTTCATTGTCAGTTTTCGACGTAAGGATTAATTTGTTAATTGATTTTGAAGTCGCTATGCCTTTGGAAGGTTCTCCACTTTCATACTGCATGAAATGGCGTTTATGTGGTGGACTAGTTTTTATTTTTCTCGTATATTGCAGTAACATTGTGTCTGGGCATATCCGGTATTCAATACCGGAGGAGATGAGGAAAGAATCGCTCATCGGTAACGTAGCTCAAGACCTTGGAATAGATTTGAAAAGGCTTCGTGCGGGTCGGGCCCGTATTGTGACCGGAGAGAACATTCAATACACGGAGCTGAAGACAGACAAAGGGATTCTTGTCGTGAGTGAGAAAATAGACCGAGAACAGCTCTGTGGCGACGTCACACCATGTAGCTTCAGTTTTGAGATCATACTAGAAAACCCGATTGAATTGCATCGTATTACGGTTGAAATTTTGGATGTAAATGACCATGCGCCAGTTTTTCCCATCAAAGATATACATTTTGAAGTGAGCGAGTCGGCCTCTATTGGAGCACAATTTCCACTACAGCACGCGGAGGATCCCGATGTTGGACTCAACGCCCTGCAAAATTATGTTTTAACTCCCAACGATAACTTCATTCTAAAACAACATACAAACCCAGATGGTAGTAAGTATGCTGAAATGATATTACAGAAACCATTAGACCGAGAAGAGCACCCTCTTCTCTCCCTAAAGCTGATCGCTGTAGATGGAGGGAATCCGCAGAGATCTGGAACAGTAGACATAAAGATTACAGTCCTGGATGTAAATGATAATGCCCCCGTATTCAACCAGTCAGTATACAGGGCAGTTGTAAAAGAAAACTCCCCAAAGACTAAATATATTACAACTGTGAACGCCAGTGACGCTGACGGTGGATCAAACGGTCAAATAACGTACAGTTTTTCTAAGCAGAAAGGTAGCATTGAGGAAATATTCAGCATTGACGAGAATACAGGAACTATATCTGTTTCAGGCAAAATTGATTATGAGAAGGATAAGAAATACGAAGTGAGAGTAGAAGCTAAGGACAATGGCGGCTTAACAGGCACCAGTAAAGTTGTCATTGAAGTAGTTGACGTAAATGACAATGCACCAGTGATAAACATAATGTCCTTTTCCAGCCCTGTGTCGGAAGATTCTCCTCCAGGTACCACGATTGCTGTTATAAATGTTAAAGATGCTGACTCTGAGAGAAATGGACACATTTCCTGCTCCATTGATAGTAAACTTCCGTTCAAAATCACGTCTTCATTATCCACCTACTATAATTTGATCTCAGATGTAGCGTTCGACCGAGAATTGACGGAAGAGTACAATATTACCATAACAGCAACTGATTCAGGTTCACCTCCCCTGATCAGCCTCAGAACATTGCTTCTAAGAATCTCTGACGTGAATGACAATGCTCCAGTATTCGATAAAAGCACATATTCAGCCTATATAGAAGAAAATAACTCCCCTGGTATGTCAATATTTACAGTACAAGCGCATGATTCTGACTCAAATCAGAACGCAAGGATATCCTATCTTATAGACGATGTCCAGCTCGGTAATAGTCCAATCTCTACTTGTATATCCATCAACTCTGAGACTGGAGTGTTACATGCTGTTAGGTCATTTGATTATGAACAAATCAAAAGCGTAGAACTAGTTGTCAAGGCACATGATGGTGGCTCTCCTCAGCTAAGTAGCAATGTGACAGTGAACATTCTCATCCGAGACCAGAACGACAACACACCTCAAGTTCTCTACCCAGTCCAGACTGGCGGCTCTCTGGTGGCTGAAATGGTGCCTCGTTCAGCAGATGTGGGCTATCTGGTCACTAAAGTGGTGGCTGTTGATGTGGACTCTGGACAGAATGCCTGGCTCTCCTATAAACTGCAGAAAGCCACAGACAGGGCGCTGTTTGAAGTGGGCTTACAGAATGGGGAAATAAGAACTGTTCGCCAAGTGACTGATAAAGATGCAGTGAAACAAAGGCTCACTGTTGTAGTGGAGGACAACGGGCAGCCCTCTCGTTCAGCTACAGTCAATGTTAACGTGGCGGTGGCGGACAGCTTCCCTGAAGTGCTCTCAGAGTTCACTGACTTTACGCACGACAAGGAGTACAATGAGAACCTGACATTTTACTTAGTCTTAGCTTTGGCTGTAGTTTCATTTCTTTTCATCACGTGTTTGGTGGTTATTATATCAGTGAAAATATACAGATGGAGACAGTCTCGTATCCTCTATCATTCCAATCTCCCAGTGATCCCTTACTATCCACCGCGTTACGCAGACACTTTGGGGACGGGAACTCTGCAGCACGTCTACAATTACGAGGTGTGCAGGACGACTGACTCCAGAAAGAGTGACTGTAAATTCGCCAGACCGGGTAGTCAGAATGTCCTGATAATGGACCCCAACTTGACAGGAACCATGCAGCGGATACAGAGTGAAAAGAGCATCTTAGACGAACCAGATTCTCCATTAGAGGTGAGTTCAGTCGAAATGCACATTAGTAACCATAGCCCCTTAAAGGCAACTAATATTGGTCTACATATAGTATGCTCTAGTGCTTCAACCTGACAATTATCTTGTTTGCATATGTATATTTAATTGTATTATTAAGATCAATTGTTTGCCATTTTCTGCTTTAATGGGTAAGGATAGTTGGACAGGAAGGCAGAGGTGAAAGAGGGAAGAAATGCAGCAGATTGTCAAGTCTAGAATCGAAACCAGGCATGTGATACCTGCGGACGGCGAACTTGCAGGTTGTCCCCGCGTTTCTTGACTTTCCAATAATTTTTGGAATCGTATGGATTCGTATTGAGTAACGGCCTTTCAGCACCACATTATGTGGACAGCGCCGCTACACTCGTCACAAAGCACGGGCTCCTTCTACTTTGATCGTGCTGAATTGTCGTTTAATGAGTTTCTTCCAATTAATGTCTGACATGTGTGAATGTAATCTATAATGTCTGTAACTTTTTAATATGGTGGTGACTTACATGTTTCTAATTTTTTACCTATTGAATTCAGCTCACATTCAACTCTATACAGTTGCTGCCAAACAATAAGACCTGAAAAAGGCATATGAAAAGTTATGATGTATTTGCGTAATTGATATGAAAGTATGGTATTCTCAACAGCAGCTAACCTGGAACGAAGATACATTTGTCTTTTAAAGTGTGTAGTATATTTCTGGATTGGTTTTCATGGTTTGAACTCTAAGGGACGCTGTTGGTCAGTAGAATGAAAATCTGCAGTGCTGTCAGTCGTGTTGCGTTGTCTCCTCCCTTATTATTGCATTTTACCAGATGAGAAACGGCGAGTTGTGTGTTTGATGGCAAGTAGCTGTTCTCAGCGGCCTGCAAGATAAATATATTGGAATACTCTCGAAACTGTAACTAGTTCTGTTTTCGAACCTATTTTAAGGAAACCAACGATTTTAGGACTGGATTTACTTTGTTTTGTACATGGAGATTAACGAGTTTGCCAAACCCAGCGAGATATGGCGTTTGAACCGTGGATTTCGATGGCAATTGCTGTTCTTTCTCCTGTATTTCAGTCACTTTGCAGCAGGACAAATCCGTTACTCTATTCCAGAGGATATGAACAAAGGGTCGTTGATTGGTAACGTAGCTCAAGATCTTGGAATAGATTTGAAAAGGCTCCGTGCGGGTCGGGCCCGGATTGTGACCGGAGAGAGCATTCAGTACACGGAGCTGAAGACAGACAAAGGGATTCTAGTTGTGAAGGAGAGAATAGACCGAGAGCAGCTTTGTGGCGACGTCACACCGTGTAGTTTCAGCTTCGAAATTATATTAGAAAATCCAATAGAGCTGCATCGCGTGACTGTGGAAATAACAGATGTTAATGATAATGCACCGGTGTTTCAAAAAAATGAGGTTAAAATCGAGATTAGTGAATCGGCAACACTCGGATCTCGCTTCATGTTAGCCAGTGCCGAAGATGCCGATGTAGGCGATAATGGTCTTCAGAAATACATATTATCTTCAAATGATAATTTTGTTCTGAAACAACACTCAAATCCGGATGGAAGAAAATATGTGGAAATGATTCTACAAAAAACTTTAGATAGAGAGAGTCAACCTAATTTTCAGCTAAAGCTCATCGCTGTAGACGGTGGAAATCCACAGAGATCTAGCACAGTAAATATATATATCACGGTCCTAGATGCTAATGACAATGCTCCAGTATTTAACCAGACAGTTTACCGGGCTACTGTTATGGAAAACGCCCCTAAAGGCAACTATGTTACAACGGTATATGCGAGTGATGCAGACAGTGGTTCAAACGGACACATAACATATTGGCTCTCTAATTTAAAACAGGAGCTTGTTGACATATTTCACATGGACAAGAATAGTGGCAAGATGACACTTGTAGGACAAATTGATTATGAAAAAGCTAAGAAATATGAATTTACAGTTGAAGCAACCGACCAAGGAGGATTAACGGACTCCAGTAAAGTAACTATTGACATTGTGGATGTTAATGACAACGCACCAGTGATAAATGTCATGTCCTTCTCAAGCCCTGTGTCTGAAGATGCTCCTCTGGGGACCACAATTGCTGTTATTTATGTAAAAGATGCCGACTCAGAAAAGAATGGCCAGGTGACATGTCATATAGACAACAAACTTCCATTTAAGATAAAATCATCATTAACAAACTATTACAATTTGTTAACAGACTCAACATTTGACCGTGAATCGGTGCCAGAATATAATATAATCATAACGGCCTCTGACTCAGGTTCGCCACCTCTCTCGAGCACAACAACACTTCACCTTAGAATATCAGACGTAAATGACAATGTGCCATTGTTTGATAAAGGGACCCATTCCGCAAACGTCATAGAGAATAATTCCCCTGGAATGTCTATTTTCACAGTCAGCGCGCGGGACTCTGATTGGAATCAAAACGCAAGAGTGTCTTACCTCCTCGAGGATACGCAGATAAATGGAAGCCCAGTGTCTAGTTATGTATCAATTAATTCTGAAACGGGAGTTATACATGCCGTTCGATCTTTGGATTATGAGCAAAATAAGGAGCTGAAGTTCGTAGTGAAAGCTCAAGACGGAGGCTCGCCTAGTTTGAGCAGCAATGTTTCTTTAACTGTTTTTGTACTCGACCAAAACGACAATGCACCACAAGTTCTTTACCCAGTCCAGACCGGCGGCTCTCTGGTGGCTGAAATGGTGCCTCGTTCAGCAGATGTGGGCTATCTGGTCACTAAAGTAGTGGCTGTTGATGTGGATTCTGGACAGAATGCCTGGCTCTCCTATAAACTGCAGAAAGCCACGGACAGGGCGCTGTTTGAAGTGGGCTTACAGAATGGAGAAATAAGAACTGTTCGCCAAGTGACTGATAAAGATGCAGTGAAACAAAGGCTCACTGTTGTAGTGGAGGACAACGGGCAGCCCTCTCGTTCAGCTACAGTCAATGTTAACGTGGCGGTGGCGGACAGCTTCCCTGAAGTGCTCTCAGAGTTCACTGACTTTACGCACGACAAGGAGTACAATGACAACCTGACGTTTTACTTAGTCTTGGCTTTGGCTGTAGTTTCATTTCTTTTCATCACGTGTTTGGTGGTTATTATATCAGTGAAAATATACAGATGGAGACAGTCTCGCATCCTCTATCATTCCAATCTCCCAGTGATTCCGTATTATCCACCTCGTTACGCAGACACTTTGGGGACGGGAACTCTGCAGCACGTGTACAATTACGAGGTGTGCAGGACGACTGACTCCAGAAAGAGTGACTGTAAGTTCGCCAGACCCGGTAGTCAGAACGTCCTGGTAATGGACCCCAGCTTGACAGGAACCATGCAGCGGATACAGAGTGAAAAGAACCTCATGGATGAACCAGACTCTCCACTGGAGGTTAGTGTGCTGTAACACATGGTAGTTAGTTTAGATACAAGAGTAACTTACTCTTCCTACCCTGCCTTATGTCGGTTTTCATTGTAATGTGTTTGTATTTTTTCTGAATATATCTTTCAGCACCCGTGGTCGTGGACAGCAACATGTTAAGTGCTCTGATTAGCAGAAATCTTTTTTTTTTTTACATCCGAAAATTACATACACTTTTTACAATATGTTTTTGTCATCCACAAAATCTGATTTATATGTATTTATTGGTTCAGAGATCATTCAATGACATCACCTACATTGAAGAAGTGGCTTGTTATTTACTCATGAGCACTTAATATTATTATTTAAAGGTACATTGAATGCCGAACAGATAATGATAATCAACTGATGGACCTCTGGAGTATAGCATTTCACATGACTATTGTTTTCAATCTATGTTCAGTGTTTGCGCGTTAAATATGTGTAGTTCAGTAAACTCAACTCAGAGAGACGCTGTTGGCCAGTGTGTTGCAGTGGCAGCACTGGTTGGCAATTGTACCTCCCCCATTTCGGTATAGCGAGATAAAGAGCAGTAAGCAGTAGACACAGTCCGGATAACAGAGAACACACACCACGAAGACTCAGACCAGCGACTATTTTGTCAACATTTTAATATTGTGGACATATTTCCCTTCCATCTGTGACACTGGATACTGCTGGACTATTCTAGACTTCACAGCGGATTAAGAATCTTAAATTTAATCGAACAGAGCAAGTGTCGAACAGAACAATGGCATGGCAAGTAGGTCTACTGCTGTTCATCTTGGTCCTCTCTCTCGGTTCAGTGCACGCCCAGGTCAGTTATTCCATTCCCGAAGAAATGGTGAAAGGTTCTTTAGTCGGTAACATAGCGCAGGATTTAGGATTGGACATAAAGAGACTGAAATCAGGTAAAGCTCGTATTTATACTGGAGACAGCACAGAATACATCGAGCTGAATAAAGAAAGGGGAGTCCTACTCATCAAAGAGAGAATAGACCGTGAAGCTTTGTGCGGTGAGACAACGCCTTGCGCTCTACATTTTCAATTGATTCTGGAGACCCCAATGGAAATGTTCCGGGTAACAGTGGAGATCACAGACATAAACGATAATGCTCCCAGTTTTACGAACAGCGGAAAACATTTTGAGATTAGTGAGTCAGCTGTACTCGGAGCTAAATTTGTATTAGAGAAAGCTCTGGATGCTGATATAGGATTGAATGGCCTCCAGAGCTACTCACTTAAACCCACAGATAACTTTGTTTTAAAATTTGAAAATCAAGTCGATGGGAGTAGAAAGGTTGAGATGGTCTTGCAGAAACCTCTAGATAGAGAAAAACAGGAGAATATATCTTTGTTATTGACAGCGTTCGATGGAGGCGAACCACAAATGTTTGGAACAATGCAGATATATGTTACCGTATTGGATGCAAATGACAACGCACCTATTTTTACCAAACCAATTTACAAAGCTACTGTAACTGAGAATTCTCAAACAGGAACGCATATAACAACTGTAAGTGCATCCGATTTAGACAAAGACACACATGCAGTTGTTTCTTACATTATTTCTAATGGCAAACATCATTTATCGGAAATATTTAAATTGGATAGAAAAAGCGGTGAGGTGACTTTGATTGGACAAATTGATTATGAAAAATACAAACACTATCAAATAGACATAGAAGCTATTGACAATGGTGGTCTATCGGATTCCAGTAAGATTATCGTTGATGTGATTGATGTCAATGATAACAGTCCAAATATTAATATAATTTCTAAATCGGATTCCATACGAGAGGACTCCACTCCGAACACAGTGATCGTCATGCTGAGTGTAAACGATCCAGACTCTGAGAGTAACGGTAACCTGCAATGCAAGCTTAACGATGACATACCATTTACAATACAATCGACCGTAAACGGGTTCTATAGTTTAGTGACAGACAGTGAATTGGACCGAGAGAGAGCGTCTGAGTATAACATCAGTGTCACGTGTTCTGATGAGGGAGTGCCCTCGCTGTCCAGCAGCGTCACTCTCACCTTACAGATATCAGATGTGAATGACCACGCGCCAGTCTTTGATAGGAGCTCATATGAGGCCTACATTATAGAAAACAACACACCGGGCCTCTCTATATTCACAGTGAAAGCCAGAGACGCTGACTGGAACCAAAATGCTCGTGTTTCTTACATACTGGAGGATTCTTCGGTTAACGGAGTTCCCGTCTCTTCATATGTGTCCGTTAGTGCTGATAGTGGAGTCGTGCATGCAGTGCGCTCTTTTGACTACGAGCAGATCAAATACTTCCATTTCGGTGTAAAAGCGCAGGATGGAGGCTCCCCTCCACTCAGTAGCAATGTGACTGTGAAAATAATGATTCAGGACCAGAACGACAACGCACCACAGGTTCTTTACCCAGTCCAGACTGGCGGCTCTCTGGTGGCTGAAATAGTGCCTCGTTCAGCAGACGTGGGCTATCTGGTCACTAAAGTGGTGGCTGTTGATGTGGACTCTGGACAGAATGCCTGGCTCTCCTATAAACTGCAGAAAGCCACAGACAGGGCGCTGTTTAAAGTGGGCTTACAGAATGGGGAAATCAGAACTGTTCGCCAAGTGACTGATAAAGATGCAGTGAAACAAAGACTCACTGTTGTAGTGGAGGACAACGGGCAGCCCTCTCGTTCAGCTACAGTCAATGTTAACATGGCGGTGGCGGACAGCTTCCCTGAAGTGCTCTCGGAGTTCACTGACTTTACGCACGACAAGGAGTACAATGAGAACCTGACTTTTTACTTAGTCTTGGCTTTGGCTGTAGTTTCATTTCTTTTCATCACGTGTTTGGTGTTTATTATATCAGTGAAATTATACAGATGGAGACAGTCTCGTATCCTCTATCATTCCAATCTCCCGGTGATTCCGTATTATCCGCCGCGTTACGCAGACACTTTGGGGACTGGAACTCTGCAGCACGTGTACAATTACGAGGTGTGCAGGACGACCGACTCCAGAAAGAGTGACTGTACGTTCGCCAGACCTAGTAGTCAGAACGTCCTGATAATGGATCCCTGCTTGACAGGAACCATGCAGCGGATACAGAGTGAAAAAAACCTCCTGGATGAACCAGACTCTCCACTGGAGGTTAGTGTGCTGTAATTCATTGTTCGTAATTTAGCAAAGTGAGGAATTTACTCTTTTACTCTGTGAAAGTGACTAAGTCGGTTGTTATTTAAATATTGAATATTTCTGATCATACAATTCAATACCCTTGGAAGTGGACAGCAACATTTTAGGTGATCTGAGCAGCAGAAATCTTTTATTTTATTGTTTATTATTAGTTTCGCACATTCATCAAAAAAACAATAAACTAGTTTAACACCATTAAACTAGCAAAGCTGTTTAAAGGATGTTTAATGGTCATTGAATAGTAACTTTAGAGATAACCTCAACTTAGGTCAAAACGCTAATTTACTTACGAGCACTTAGATTCTTCATTAGCATGATTTCATGTAAGGTTTAATGAACATTGAGCTGTTTTTGAATGAACTGATAGACATCTGACGTTGCATTCCGCATGTCTATTGAAGATTTCTATCATTTTGCTATTTTTCCTTGTGACATTTACATGTATGCATTTAGCAGACGCTTTTATCAAAGGCGACTTCCAAGAGAGAGCTTTACAAAAGTGCATAGGTCACTGATTGTTAAATAAGTGCAGTTCAGTAACATCAACTCTGAGAGACGCTGTTGACCAGTGTGTTGCAGTTGCAGGGCAGGTTGGCAACAGTACCTCCCCCATCTCCTTAGAACAGAGAGAAATAACTAAGCAGTTCATACAGGACGGGTAACAGAGACAACACACAACAGCCTCTTAGGAGCGACTGTTTAGTAAAATATTTCAGTATTTTGGACATAATTCTCTTTTATTTGTGGCACTGGATACTGATGGACTTTAAACTTCCTAGCGGATTATAAAGCGTTTGTTTAATCGAACAGAAGGAATGTCGGAAAGAACAATGGCACGGCAAATACTGTTGTTCATCTTGGTCCTCTCTCTTGATTCAATGCACGGGCAGGTCAGTTACTCTATTCCCGAGGAAATGTTGAAAGGCTCTTTAGTCGGAAACATAGCGCAGGATTTAGGTTTGGATGTAAATAGACTGCAGTCGGGTAAAGCTCGCATTTATACTGGAGACAGCACAGAATACATCGAGCTGAATAAAGAAAGGGGAGTCCTCCTCATCAAAGAGAGAATAGACCGTGAAGCGCTCTGCGGACAGACGACGCCTTGCGCTCTGCATCTTCAAATAACTCTAGAAGATCCCATTGAATTTTTCAGTGTTACCATAGAGATCAATGATATAAACGATAATGCACCTAGTTTTAAGAAAGATGAAATGATATTTAAGATCAGTGAGTCGGCAGTGGTCGGAGCTAAATTTGTATTGGAGAGAGCGATGGATTTAGATAATGGGGTGAATGGTATCCAAAGTTATATTTTAATACCCAAAGATAACTTCATTTTAAAATTGCAAAATCAACCAGACGGCGGGAAAAAGGTGGAGATGGTTTTGCAAAAATCTCTAGACCGAGAGAGTCAGGAGTATCTCTCTTTAACTCTCACGGCTATAGATGGAGGCGAACCGAAATTGTCGGGGACTATGCAGATAAAGATAACTGTCTTAGACGCCAATGATAACGCACCTGTATTTACACAGGAAATTTACAAAGCTTTAACAAAAGAGAATGCACCAAGGGGCACAGTTCTAAGTACCGTAAGTGCCACTGATGCTGACCAAGGGTCTAATGGTAGGATGTCATATTCAATAACTAATACTCTGGATGATGTCTCGAACATGTTTGACATAAATGAAGAAAGTGGTGTGGTTTCTTTATCTGGAAACATAGATTATGAAAGGGCTCGACAATATGAAATACATATACAAGCTAGTGATGATGGTGGGCTGACAGATTCGTGTAAGATTTTAGTTGAAGTAGTGGATATGAATGATAATAGCCCTACTATTAATATTATGTCGAAAACAAATTCCGTATCAGAAAATGCTAAATCCGGTACAGTAGTGACCATTATCAACGTACAAGATCCAGACTCTGGTGAAAATGGAAAGGTTATTTGCGCTATTGATGAAGACATTCCGTTTATGATGAAATCCTCCTCGAATCATTTCTTTAGCTTGGTAACCGACAATGAATTGGATCGAGAGAGAGCATCTGAGTACAACATCAGTGTCACGTGTTCTGATGAGGGCGTGCCCTCGCTCTCCAGCAGCGTCACTCTCACCTTACAGATATCAGATGTGAATGACAACGCACCTGTCTTTGAGAAGAGCTCATATGAGGCCTATATCTTAGAAAACAACACACCGGGCCTCTCAATATTCACTGTGAAAGCAAGAGACGTTGACTGGAACCAGAATGCCCGTGTTTCTTACATACTGGAGGACTCCTCGGTTAACGGAGTTCCCGTCTCCTCATATGTGTCCGTTAGTGCTGATAGTGGAGTCGTCCATGCAGTGCGCTCTTTTGACTACGAGCAGATCAAGGATTTCCAGTTCCGCATAAAAGCACAGGATGGAGGCTCTCCTCCACACTGTAGCAATGCGACTGTGAAAATAATGATCCAAGACCAAAACGACAACGCACCACAGGTTCTGTACCCAGTCCAGACTGGAGGCTCTCTGGTGGCTGAAATGGTGCCTCGTTCAGCAGATGTGGGCTATCTGGTCACTAAAGTGGTGGCTGTTGATGTGGACTCTGGACAGAATGCCTGGCTCTCCTATAAACTGCAGAAAGCCACAGACAGGGCGCTGTTTGAAGTGGGCTTACAGAATGGGGAAATAAGAACTGTTCGCCAAGTGACTGATAAAGATGCAGTGAAAAAAAGGCTCACTGTTGTGGTGGAGGACAACGGGCAGCCCTCTCGTTCAGCTACAGTCAATGTTAACGTGGCAGTGGCGGACAGCTTCCCTGAAGTGCTCTCGGAGTTCACTGACTTTACGCAAGATAAGGAGTAC
Organism: Hypomesus transpacificus; assembly: GCF_021917145.1. NCBI lineage: Eukaryota > Metazoa > Chordata > Actinopteri > Osmeriformes > Osmeridae > Hypomesus > Hypomesus transpacificus. The sequence goes on along the minus strand of NW_025813725.1, from coordinate 75,144 downwards.
AATGACAACCTGACTTTTTACTTAGTCTTGGCTTTGGCTGTAGTTTCATTTCTGTTCATCACGTGTTTGGTGGTTATTATATCAGTGAAAATATACAGATGGAGACAGTCTCGCATCCTCTATCATTCCAATCTCCCAGTGATTCCATACTATCCACCGCGTTACGCAGACACTTTGGGGACGGGAACTCTCCAGCACGTGTACAATTACGAGGTGTGCAGGACAACTGACTCCAGAAAGAGTGACTGTAAATTTGCCAGACCGGGTAGTCAGAACGTCCTGATAATGGATCCCAGCTTGACAGGAACCATGCAGCGGATACAGAGTGAAAAGAGCCTCCTAGATGAACCAGACTCTCCACTGGAGGTTAGTGTGCTGTAGCTGGTCATGCCAATATGTTTTTGTACCCTTTTTGCAAATACATCATCCTCAAACCTATGCCTTTCGGTTTCCATTTCAGCACTACTGACATATTTAGCAGCAGCCATTTGTTGCTTAGCCTGCACCCTATGAGCTTTACCCTCTCACTCTATGTGTTCCTATTGTCTAATTAATTAGAATATTTTTGGGAGTAACACTTTAATGTGTATTATGGAAATGTGATGAATAGTTGTACACTTTCACTTAACTTTCACGTAAAATATTGCGTTTGCCTATCAACTCTGTCTTGTCATTTGAGAAGGGGTTCAAAAGTCTTTCGACGTCATATTTTCCTGAATTAGTTCATACTTTCTGGTTTGGTGTTTCTTACGTCAAATTATTACAGATTAAGCAATGTCGAATTGCTTGTATAATTCATGTAATATCTGAGGAGTTGAATTTGTCTGTGACTGATGTGTAATTCAGTAAACTGAACTCATAGTGCCGCTGTTGGCCAGTGTGTTGCGTTTGCAGAGCAGATTTGCAGCAGTTCCTCCCCCACCAAGTTATTAGAGAGAAGGAGCAGACACGCACAATCCGCATTACGTAGAGAACAAAAACACGGTTCTGCAATTCTTTTTTAAAGTGAAATATTTCATTTTAGAACCTATATCTCGTCGATGATCGACACTGGAAAATATTGGATTATTCTCGATTTTGTTGTGAATCCGTATATCTTTATTTTAAACATAGGACATTACGGACGGAACAATGGAACGGCAAGTACTGTTGTTTATATTGGTCCTCTCTTTCGGCTTAGTGCACGGGCAGGTCAGCTATTCTATTCCAGAAGAAATGGTGAAAGGCTCTCTAGTAGGTAACATAGCGCAGGATTTAGGTTTAGATATCAAGAGACTGAAATCAGGCAGAGCTCGATTACATGTAGGAAACAACGCAGACTACATAGAGCTGAATAAAGAAAGGGGAGTCCTCCTCATTAAAGAAAAAATAGACCGTGAAGCGCTCTGTGAACAGACAACGCCTTGCGCTCTACATTTCCAAATCATTCTAGAGAATCCAATCGAATTTTACCGTGTCACAATTGAGATCACGGATATAAATGACAATGCCCCCTTTTTCCAGAAAGATAAGATGAAATTCGAAATAAGTGAGTCGGCAACAAAAGGAGCTAAATTTATACTAGAGAGAGCATTCGATTTAGATATCGGAGTAAATGGACTCCAAAGTTACTCTCTTAACCCAACGGATAATTTTGAATTGAAATTACAAGGCCAGGCAGATGGCAGTAAAAAGGTCGAGATGATCTTAAAGAAGCCTCTAGACCGTGAGAAGCAGGAGCAGATACATCTGTTGTTAACCGCGTCTGACGGTGGTGAGCCGCAGATGTCTGGAACTGTCCAGATACTCGTCACTGTACTTGATGCCAACGACAATGCTCCAGTTTTTACGCAGACAATATACAAGGCTAGATTGGTTGAAAACTCCCCTTCTGGAACTGTCTTAACTACAGTTAGTGCATCAGACATAGATAATGGATCTAATGGCTTAGTGACGTATTTAATATCGAGTAGCACCGTTGGTATTTTGAATCATTTTGAAATTAATGAGAGTAACGGCGAAGTTCGGTTGAAAGGCGAGGTTGATTATGAAAAATCTAAACACTATCAGATAGATATAGAAGCTAAGGATCAGGGTGGCCTTTCAGATTCGAGTAAATTAATGGTAGACATCATTGACGTGAACGATAATATGCCCATGATTGATTTAATGTCAACATCACGGTCAGTTCCGGAGGACTCCCCTTCTCAGACAGTTATAGCTGTGATGAGTGTTCACGATCCCGACTCTGATAATAACGGAGTGGTTGGTTGTGTTTTGAATGAAAATATACCGTTTGCTATGAAGTCTACATCAAACGGATTCTATAGCTTAGTAACTGACAGTGAATTAGACCGAGAGAGAGATTCAAAGTATAACATCAGTGTCACGTGTTCTGATGAGGGCGTGCCCTCGCTCTCCAGCATTGTCACTCTCAACTTACAGATATCAGACGTGAATGACAACGCGCCTGTCTTTGAGAAGAGTTCATATGAAGCCTACATTATAGAAAACAACACACCGGGCCTCTCTATATTTACAGTGAAAGCAAGAGACGCTGACTGGAACCAGAATGCTCGTGTTTCTTACATACTGGAGGACTCCTCGGTTAATGGAGTGCCCGTCTCCTCATATGTGTCCATTAGTGCTGATAGTGGAGTCGTCCATGCAGTGCGCTCTTTTGACTTCGAGCAGATCAAGGATTTCCAGTTCCGCGTAAAAGCGCAGGATGGAGGCTCCCCTCCACTCAGTAGCAATGTGACTGTGAAGATATTGATCCAAGACCAGAACGACAACGCACCTCAGGTTCTGTACCCAGTCCAGACTGGTGGCTCTCTGGTGGCTGAAATGGTGCCTCGTTCAGCAGATATAGGCTATCTGGTCACTAAAGTGGTGGCTGTTGATGTGGACTCTGGACAAAATGCCTGGCTCGCCTATAAACTGCAGAAAGCCACAGACAGAGCGCTGTTTGAAGTGGGCTCACAGAATGGGGAAATAAGAACTGTTCGCCAAGTGACTGATAAAGATGCAGTGAAACAAAGGCTCACCGTTGTAGTGGAGGACAACGGGCAGCCCTGTCGTTCAGCTACAGTCAATGTTAACGTGGCAGTGGCCGACAGCTTCCCTGAAGTGCTCTCGGAGTTCACTGACTTTACGCACGACAAGGAGTACAATGACAACCTGACTTTTTACTTAGTCTTGGCTTTGGCTGTAGTTTCATTTCTGTTCATCACGTGTTTAGTGGTTATTATATCAGTGAAAATATACAGATGGAGACAGTCTCGCATCCTCTATCATTCCAATCTCCCGGTGATTCCTTATTATCCACCGCGTTACGCAGACACTTTGGGGACGGGAACTCTACAGCACGTGTACAATTACGAGGTGTGCAGGACGACTGACTCAAGAAAGAGTGAGTGTAAGTTCGCCAGACCAGGTAGTCAGAACATCCTGATAATGGACCCCAGTTTGACAGGAACGATGCAGCGGATACAGAGTGAAAAGAACCTCTTGGATGAACCAGACTCTCCACTGGAGGTTAGTGTGCTGTAACTGCTCATACCAATATTTTTTCTTGTACCCTTTTTGCAAATATATCAGCCTCAAACCTTAGTTTTCGGTTTCCATTTCAGTACTATGGACTATGAACAGCGACATAGTTCGCTGCAACCATGTGTTGCTTAGCCTGCACCCTATGAACTTTACCCTCTCACTCTATCGTACACGTGTTCCTATTATCTAAATAGTTCTTTTATATTTTGATGGTACCCTTTAATGTGTATTATTGAAATGTGATGAATAGTTCTCCACTTTCACTTAAGTTTCACGTTAAATATTGGGTTTCACGTTAAATATTAGGTTTGCCTATCAACTCTTTCTTTTCATTTGAGAAGGGTTTAAAAGTGTTTCGACGTCGTATTTGCCTGAATCAGTTCATACTTGCTGGTTTAGATATGATTGTGTTTGGTATGCAAATTATTACAGATTAAGCAGATGTTGAATTGCTTGGATAATTCATGTAAATTTTGAGGAGCTGAATTTGTCTATGACTGTTGTGTAGTTCAGTAATTTGAACTCATAGTGCCGCTGTTGGCCAGTGTGTTGCGTTTACAGAGCAGATTTGCAGCAGTACCTCCCCCACCAAGTTGATATATTAGAGAGAGAAGGAGCAGACACGCACATTCTGCATTATACGTAGAGAACAAAAACACGGTTCTGCAGTTATTTTTTTAGCATTAAATATTTCATTTTATAATTTATTTCTCGTCGATGATCAACACTGGAACATATTGGATTATACTCAATGTTCTTTTGGATCATTTTATCTTTATTTAAACATAGGACGTTGCAGACGGAACAATGGAGCGGCAAGTACTGTTGTTCATATTGGTCCTCTCTCTCGGGTTAGTACACGGGCAGGTCAGCTATTCTATTCCAGAAGAAATGGTGAAAGGCTCTCTAGTAGGTAACATAGCGCAGGATTTAGGTTTAGATATCAAGAGACTGAAATCAGGCAGAGCTCGATTACATGTAGGAAACAACGCAGACTACATAGAGCTGAATAAAGAAAGGGGAGTCCTCCTCATTAAAGAAAAAATAGACCGTGAAGCGCTCTGTGAACAGACAACGCCTTGCGCTCTACATTTCCAAATCATTCTAGAGAATCCAATCGAATTTTACCGTGTCACAATTGAGATCACGGATATAAATGACAATGCCCCTTTTTTCCAGAAAGATAAGATGAAATTTGAATTAAGCGAGTTGGCATCGACAGGAGCAACATTTATACTAGAGAGAGCGTTCGATTTAGATATTGGAATAAATGGACTCCAAAGTTACTCTCTTAACCCAACGGATAATTTTGTTCTGAAATTACAAGGCAAGAAAGATGGCAGTAAAAAGGTCGAGATGGTCTTACAAAAGCCTCTAGACCGCGAGAAGCAGGAGCAGATACATTTGTTGTTAACTGCGTCTGACGGTGGTGAGCCGCAGATGTCTGGAACTGTCCAGATACTCGTCACCGTGCTTGACGTCAACGACAATGCTCCAGTTTTTACGCAGGCAATATATAAGGCTAGATTGATTGAGAACTCCCCCACTGGAACTGTCTTAACTACAGTTAGTGCATCAGACATAGATAATGGATCTAATGGCTTAGTGACGTATTTCATATCGAGTAGCAGCGTTGGTATATTGAATCATTTTGAAATTAATGAGAGTAACGGTGAAGTTCGGTTGAAAGGCGAAGTTGATTATGAAAAATCTAAACACTATCAGATAGATATAGAAGCTAAGGATCAGGGTGGCCTTTCAGATTCGAGCAAATTAATGGTCGAAATCATAGATGTGAATGATAATATGCCTATGATTGATTTAATGTCAACGACACGGTCAGTACCAGAGGACTCCCCCTCTCAGACAGTTATAGCTGTGATGAGTGTTCACGATCCTGACTCTGATAATAACGGAATGGTTGGTTGTATTTTAAGTGAAAATATTCCGTTTGCAATAAAGTCTACCTCAAACGGATTCTATAGCTTAGTAGCAGACAGTGAATTAGACCGAGAGAGAGCGTCTGAGTATAACATCAGTGTCACGTGTTCTGACGAGGGAGAGCCCGGGCTCTCCAGCAGCGTCACTCTCACCTTACAGATATCAGATGTGAATGACAACGCGCCAGTTTTTGAGAAACGCTTATATGAGGCCTACATTATAGAAAACAACACACCGGGCCTCTCTATATTCACAGTGAAAGCAAGAGACGCTGACTGGAACCAGAATGCTCGTGTTTCTTACATACTGGAGGACTCCTTGGTTAATGGAGTTCCCGTCTCCTCATATGTGTCCATTAGTGCTGATAGTGGAGTCATCCATGCCGTGCGCTCTTTTGACTACGAGCAGATCAAGGATTTCCATTTCCACGTAAAAGCGCAGGATGGAGGCTCCCCTCCACTCAGTAGCAATGTGACTGTGACAATAATGATCCAGGACCAGAACGACAACGCACCACAGGTTCTGTACCCAGTCCACACTGGCGGCTCTCTGGTGGCTGAAATGGTGCCTCGTTCAGCAGACGTGGGCTATCTGGTCACTAAAGTGGTGGCTGTTGATGTGGACTCTGGACAGAATGCCTGGCTGTCCTATAAACTGCAGAAAGCCACAGACAGGGCGCTGTTTGAAGTGAGCTTACAGAATGGAGAAATAAGAACTGTTCGCCAAGTGACTGATAAAGATGCAGTGAAACAAAGGCTGACTGTTGTAGTGGAGGACAACGGACAGCCCTCTCGTTCAGCTACAGTCAATGTTAACGTGGCAGTGGCGGACAGCTTCCCTGAAGTGCTCTCAGAGTTCACTGACTTTACGCACGACAAGGAGTATAATGAGAACCTGACATTTTACTTAGTGTTGGCTTTGGCTGTAGTATCATTTTTGTTTATCACGTGTTTGGTGGTTATTATATCGGTGAAAATATACAGATGGAGACAGTCTCGTATCCTCTATCATTCCAATCTCCCGGTGATTCCGTATTATCCACCGCGTTACGCTGACACTTTGGGGACGGGAACTATGCAGCACGTGTACAATTACGAGGTGTGCAGGACGACTGACTCCAGAAAGAGTGACTGTAAATTCGCCAGACCGGGTAGTCAGAATGTTCTGATCATGGATCCCAGCTTTACAGGAACCATGCAGCGGATACAGAGTGAAAAGAGCATCTTAGACGAACCAGATTCACCCCTTGAGGTTAGTAAATTTAAGTCAGTATTTGCTTATAGGTATGATCGTTCAGTAGAACTTAATAAGCTTCCCATACCCTTAAATTGCACTCTTTCGTGCAAAACCTGTTAGCAATATGTTAATGGTGAATGACACGTTGATTTAGTCCTGACAATACTGAGAAAAGACTCAGTCTCTTTTTTCTGCCTCCGGCTTTTTTTTATTCAAGCACATATTACACTGTATTCATGTATTGTCCAATAATTTAAATAAATCTCCTGAATTTTCCAACATTAATTCAAGACATTGCTTCCCATAATTTGAAGGCATTGTCTTACTACACCATGGATAATGGAAGCTCTTTGAAATATGAAAACGTGGCTACTGTGCCGTCACAATGTGCCTTCAACTCTTGGTTTAGAATTCTGATACTTCACTAAATGATTTAGACACGAATGTAGTTCTTGACAATGAACTCTATGGGCCGCTGTCGGCCAGTGTGTGGTAGTGTTATGGGTTGGTAGATTTGCAATAGTACCTCCTCCATTACTTCGACATATTAGAGAAGAAGAGCAGGACGCAGAGCGCACAGACCGGGTGACAGACATCAGCAACGACGGAGAATTGGAAGTTCTAGTCTTTTGTTAGAGAATGTTCTGTCTTGGAGTTGTTCTACTTGGATTTAGGCACGGAAAACAAGTGGAATATTGCCCAACGATTTGAGGATAATCACAGGTGTGTTGCGTTTCTATTTGAGGTGAAAACATATCGGATATAACAATGACACGGCAAGTACTTTTGTTCCTCTCGGTCCTCTCTCTCGGTTCAGTGCACGGGCAGGTCAGTTACTCAATTTCCGAGGAAATGGTGAAAGGTTCTTTAGTCGGTAACATAGCGCAGGATTTAGGTTTAGATATAAAGAGGTTGAAATCAGGTAAAGCTCGTATTTATACTGGAGAAAGCCTAGAATACATCGAGCTGAATAAAGAAAGTGGAATCCTCATCATCAAAGAGAGAATAGACCGTGAAGCGCTCTGCGGTCAGACGACGCCTTGCGCTCTACATTTTCAAATCATTTTGGAGAATCCTATGGAATTGTACAGTATTACGGTTGAGATCACCGACGTTAATGATAACCCTCCCTCTTTTGGGAAAAGCGAAGTGAAATTAAAAATTAGCGAGTCTGCAGTCAATGGGGCAAAATTTGTGTTGGAAAGGGCTATGGATCTTGATGTTGGTAATAATGGTCTTCAAAGCTATTTGCTCAATCCAACTGATAATTTTGCTCTTAAATTGCATAACCAAGCAGATGGCAATAAGAATGTTGAAATGGTTTTACATAAACCCTTAGATCGAGAGAAACAGGAGCAGGTATCGTTATTACTGACAGCCATCGATGGAGGCAAGCCGCAGATGTCTGGAACAATGCAGATACTCATAACCGTATTAGACGTCAATGACAATGCGCCTGTTTTTACTCAGCCTGTGTATAAAGCTACAGTAACCGAAAATGCCCCAAAAGGTACAGTTGTAACTACAGTTAGCGCTTCAGATGCTGACCAAGGTTCAAACGGTAAAATAACGTATTCAATCACAAACATGTTAGATGATGTCCGAAAAGCCTTTCAAGTAAATGAGGACAGCGGCGAGCTGACAGTAATAGGAAACATTGATTATGAAAAATCTAAACATTTCCAAATCAATTTACGCGCAAGCGATGATGGTGGACTTACTGATTCATGCAAAGTCATAGTCGATATTGTTGATATTAACGACAATAAACCTATTATAAATATCATATCTAGATCAAATATTATAGCCGAAGATGCCAAAACAGATACAGTCGTAACAATGATTAATATACAAGACCCAGACTCGAGTGAAAATGGTAAAGTTAAGTGTTCGATAAACGAAAACATTCCTTTTCTGATGAAAGCAACTTCAAGTAACTTTTTTAGCTTAGTAACAGACAGTGAATTAGACCGAGAGAGAGCGTCTGAGTATAACATCAGTGTCACGTGTTCTGATGAGGGAGTGCCCTCGCTCTCCAGCAGCGTCACTCTCACCTTACAGATATCAGATGTGAATGACAACGCGCCGGTCTTTGAAAGGAGGTCATATGAGGCTTACATCATAGAAAACAACACACCGGGCCTCTCCATATTCACAGTGAAAGCCAGAGACGCTGACTGGAACCAGAATGCTCGTGTTTCTTACATACTGGAGGACTCCTCGGTTAACGGAGTTTCCGTCTCCTCATATGTGTCCGTTCGTGCTGATAATGGAGTCGTCCATGCCGTGCGCTCTTTTGACTTCGAGCAGATCAAGGACTTCCAGTTCCGTGTAAAAGCGCAGGATGGAGGCTCCCCTCCACTCAGTAGCAATGTGACTGTGAAAATAATGATTCAGGACCAGAACGACAACGCACCACAGGTTCTGTACCCAGTCCAGACTGGCAGCTCTCTGGTGGCTGAAATGGTGCCTCGTTCAGCAGACGTGGGCTATCTGGTCACTAAAGTGGTGGCTGTTGATGTGGATTCTGGACAGAATGCCTGGCTCTCCTATAAACTGCAGAAAGCCACAGACAGGGCGCTGTTTGAAGTGGGCTTACAGAATGGGGAAATCAGAACTGTTCGCCAAGTGACTGATAAAGATGCAGTGAAACAAAGGCTGACTGTTGTAGTGGAGGACAACGGGCAGCCCTCTCGTTCAGCTACAGTCAATGTTAACGTGGCGGTGGCGGACAGCTTCCCTGAAGTGCTCTCGGAGTTCACTGACTTTACGCACGACAAGGATTACAATGACAACCTGACTTTTTACTTAGTCTTGGCTTTGGCTGTAGTTTCATTTCTGTTCATCACGTGTTTAGTGGTCATTATATCAGTGAAAATATACAGATGGAGACAGTCTCGTATCCTCTATCATTCCAATCTCCCGGTGATTCCTTATTATCCACCACGTTACGCAGACACCTTGGGGACGGGAACATTGCAGCACGTGTACAATTACGAGGTGTGCAGGACAACTGACTCCAGAAAGAGTGACTGTAAGTTCGCCAGACCCGGTAGTCAGAACGTCCTGGTAATGGACCCCAGCTTGACAGGAACCATGCAGCGGATACAGAGTGAAAAGAACCTCCTGGATGAACCAGACTCTCCACTGGAGGTTAGTGTGCTGTAACTGCTCATGCCAATATTTTTAAGTATCCTCTTTGTGAATATATCAGCCCTATCCCTTAGTTTTCGGTTGCCATTTCAGCACCATATTCTGTGGACAGCGACATAGTTAGCTCCAGCTTGATACCTACACACCTTAAGAACCCTACCCACTCAGTCACTCCTACACGTGGTCTTATGATATATTACTGGTTTGTTATTTGATACAACACTTTATAATACCGTGTATTATGGAAATGTACTTTTAGGTGTCCACGTTCACGGAAGTTATACGTAAAAATAGCGTTGCTTATCTGCTCTTATAATTTGAGAACGGGTTTATAGCCACGTCAATGTCATATTTGCCTGTATTTGTTAACATATGTTCTGTGAAGCTATTATTACATTTCACGTGCATTTTGTTTTTGTTGTTCCAATAGTGTCAAATTAGTACAGATCAAGCCAGTTCAGCATTGGCTGGATAATTCATGTCATAACTGAAGATTTGATTTGAATGTGACTGAAGTGTAGTTCAGTGAATTGAACTCGTAGGGCCGCTGTTGGCCAGTGTGTTGGGGTTGTAGAGCAGAGGTACAGCAGTACCTCCCCCACCAAGATCATTTTAGAGAGAGGAGCAAAAACGCACAGTCCGCATTACGTAGGCCTACAGAATAAAAACAAGGAGCTGCTAATCTTTTGTTAGTCTATATATTCAATTTCAGAACGTATTTCTCGTCAATGACCTACTCGGGAAAATACTGGATTATACAAGGTTGTATTGTGGATCGTTATATATTTCTTTGAAACAGAGGAAATTATGGAAACAACAAAGGCACGGCAAGTACTGTTTTTAATCTCGGTCTTCTCTCTCGGTTCAGTTCACGGACAGGTCAGTTATTCTATTCCTGAAGAAATGGTGAAAGGTTCTTTAGTCGGTAACATAGCGCAGGATTTAGGTTTAGACATAAAGAGACTGACAGCAGGTAAAGCTCGTATTTATACTGGAGACAGCGCAGAATACATCGAGCTGAATAAAGAAAGGGGAGTCCTCCTCATCAAAGAGAGAATAGACCGTGAAGCGCTCTGCGGTCAGACGACGCCTTGCGCTCTACATTTTCAAGTAATTCTGGACATTCCAATGGAACTATTTAGAGTAACGGTGGAGGTTAAAGACGTAAACGATAATGCTCCAAGTTTTACAAACAGCGAAATGCGTTTTGAAATTAGTGAGTCTGCAGTGTCAGGATCAAAATTCCTTTTAGAGAGAGCTATGGATTTTGATATCGGTACCAATGGTCTCCAAAGCTACTCCTTGACAACCACGGACAATTTTGTTCTCAAACTACATAATCAGGCAGATGGAGGCAAAAAGGTAGAGATGGTTTTACAAAAACCTTTAGATCGAGAAAAACAAGAACATATGTCTTTAGTGTTAATAGCAATTGATGGAGGCGACCCCCAATTGTCTGGAACAGTGCAAATACACATTACAGTGTTAGATGCAAACGACAATGCCCCGGTTTTTACTCAAGCAATGTATAAGGCAAGCATATCAGAGAATGCATCTAAAGGAACAAGAGTCACAACGGTCAGTGCGACTGATGCAGACAAAGGTTTCAACGGAGTATTGTCCTACCGTATTCCAAAAAGCATGTATACATTAACGGAACTATTTCACATTGATAAACATAACGGAGAAGTTACAGTAGTTGGTCAACTTGATTTTGAAAAAAACAGGCAATATCAAATTGACATTGAAGCCATAGATAATGGAGGTCTATCCGACTCTAGCAAGATCATTCTTGACGTTGTTGATGTTAATGATAACAGCCCCGTTATCAATATAATTTCAAAATCAAATGCTATAACGGAGGACTCCCCGCAAAATAAAGTAATTGCCATGATGAGCGTTCAAGACCCAGACTCGGACAATAACGGCGAAGTTAATTGTGGATTAAATGAAAATATCCCCTTTACAATCAAATCATCTCTAAACGGTTTCTATAGTTTACTGACAGATCGTGAATTGGACCGAGAGAGAGCGTCTGAGTACAACATCAGTGTCACGTGTTCTGATGAGGGAGTGCCCTCGCTCTCCAGCAGCGTCACTCTCACTTTACAGATATCAGATGTAAATGACAACGCGCCGGTCTTTGAAAGGACCTCATATGAGGCCTACATTATAGAAAACAACACACCGGGGTTCTCTATATTCACAGTGAAAGCCAGAGACCCTGACTGGAACCAGAATGCTCGTGTTTCTTACATACTGGAGGACTCCTCGGTGAACGGAGTGCCCGTCTCCTCATATGTGTCTGTTAGTGCTGATAGTGGAGTCGTCCATGCTGTGCGCTCTTTTGATTACGAGCAGATCAAGGATTTCATGTTCCGCATAAAAGCGCAGGATGGAGGCTCCCCTCCACTCAGTAGCAATGTGACTGTGAAAATAATGATTCAGGACCAGAACGACAACGCACCACAGGTTCTGTACCCAGTCCACACTGGCGGTTTTCTGGTGGCTGAAATGGTGCCTCGTTCAGCAGATGTGGGCTATCTGGTCACTAAAGTGGTGGCTGTTGATGTGGATTCTGGACAGAATGCCTGGCTCTCCTATAAACTGCAGAAAGCCACAGACAGGGCGCTGTTTGAAGTGGGCTTACAGAATGGGGAAATAAGAACTGTTCGCCAAGTGACTGATAAAGATACTGTGAAACAAAGGCTCACTGTTGTAGTGGAGGACAACGGGCAGCCCTCTCGTTCAGCTACAGTCAATGTTAACGTGGCGGTGGCGGACAGCTTCCCTGAAGTGCTCTCGGAGTTCACTGACTTTACGCACGACAAGGAGTACAATGACAACCTGACTTTTTACTTAGTCTTGGCTTTGGCTGTAGTTTCATTTCTTTTCATCACGTGTTTGGTGGTTATTATATCAGTGAAAATATACAGATGGAGACAGTCTCGTATCCTTTATCATTCCAATCTGCCGGTGATTCCGTATTATCCACCGCGTTACGCAGATACTTTGGGGACGGGAACTCTCCAGCACGTGTACAATTACGAGGTGTGCAGGACGACTGACTCCAGAAAAAGTGACTGTAAGTTTGCCAGACCGGGTAGTCAGAACGTCCTGTTAATGGACCCCAGCTTGACAGGAACCATGCAGCGGATACAGAGTGAAAAGAGCATCTTGGACCAACCTGATTTTCCGTTAGAGGTGAGTTTTATACATAAGGTGAATTGTGGAATCTTGAAAACATGACGTACACTATGTATTAACCGTAGCCTATCTTAAAACCATTCAGCTCTCAACGACCCCAATATGTATTTCCTCTCTGAGACAACAGTGCATTTTAGAATCATGCAGCATACACTTTTGTTATTTCATAAAACCAATGCTTAAAAAAACTTAAACTTAAACTTAAACAATTGCATGAATACCCCCACCCCCAAACACACACACACACACACACATGCTCCTCCTAGACTGATTATGGAATTGTAATGAGGTAAAGAGCACTGGTGACATCGATTTTGTGTAAAAACTATTCTGGCAAATCCAAACACCAAGAACATATCCTATCTATAACTTTGCCATCGATCTCTATACCAATTTTCTAACAATTGTTCTTTCGTTTAAATTGTTTTAAATGTTATCTTGTTTGCGCTTGCCCATGGCAACTTGATGTGAAGTTTAGTGAATTGGACTCCGAGGGCCGCTGTTGGCCAGAGGGTTGCATTTTAGGTGGCTTACTGCAGTACCTCCCCTCTTTTCGACGTCATGAGATACAGAAAGGGCTGCACGCAGAGCGCACAGTCCGGGTTGCAGAGACGGAGTACTGAGACACCAATCCGGGATTATTTTGTTCCGTTGGATTGGGTTGTTTTGTTTTTCATACTTGGTTCTGAGTATTAATCAAAATATCAGAATTTCTTGCGGATTATGATGCCTTTGTTGATTCATACCTCCAATTAGACATCGAAGAGAACAATGACACGTCAAGTAGGTCTACTGTTGTTCATCTCCTTCCTCTCTCTCGGTTCAGTGTACGGGCAGGTCAATTATTCTATTCGTGAAGAAATGGTGAAAGGTTCTTTAGTCGGTAACATAGCGCAGGATTTGGGTTTAGACATCAAACGACTAAAAACAGGAAAAGCTCGTGTACATGTGGGAAATAGCATAGAGTACATCGAGCTGAATAAAGAAAGGGGAGTCCTTCTGATCAAAGAGAGAATAGACCGTGAGGCGCTCTGTAGACAGACAACGCCTTGTGCTCTACATTTTCAAATACTTTTAGAGAATCCCATAGAATTTTATCGAGTCACAATTGAAATCACTGACATAAATGACAATGCTCCTGTTTTCGACAAAAATGCTATGAAATTTGAAATTAGTGAATCAGCTGTTATTGGGGCAAAATTCGTCCTGGAGCGAGCTGTCGATTCTGATATAGGAGTAAATGGACTTCAGAGTTATGCTCTTAAACCCACTGACAATTTTGTTTTGAAGTTACAAAATCAAGTGGATGGAAGTAAAAAGGTAGAGATGGTTTTACAGAAGCCTTTGGATCGAGAGAAACAAGAGCAGATTTATCTGGTATTAACAGCAGTTGATGGTGGCGAGCCACAGCTGTCTGGAACAGTGCAGATACATGTCACTGTGCTTGATGTCAATGACAATGCCCCGACTTTTACGCAAGCGATATACAAAGCTAGTTTGGTAGAAAACTCACCGAAGGGAACATTATTAACTACAGTTAATGCGAGAGATATTGATTATGGATCCAATGGTGTAATCACATACTCCATATCAAGGACCAAAGGAATTCAGGAATTGTTTGAAATTGACGAAACTAATGGTGGAGTCCGTTTGATAGGGGAGGTTGATTATGAACTATCAAAACATTACGAAATAGATTTAGAAGCTAAGGATCAGGGTGGCCTTTCAGATTCGAGCAAGTTAATGGTAGACATCATTGACGTGAACGATAATATGCCTATGATTGATTTAATGTCAACGTCACGGTCAGTTCCGGAGGACTCCCCCTCTCAGACAGTTATAGCTGTGATGAGTGTTCACGATCCCGACTCTGATAATAACGGAGTGGTTAGTTGTGTTTTGAGTGAAGATATACCGTTTGCAATAAAGTCTACCTCAACCGGATTCTATAGCTTAGTAACAGAAAGTGAATTGGACCGAGAGAGAGCGTCTGAGTATAACATCAGTGTCACGTGTTCTGATGAGGGCGTGCCCTTCCTCTCCAGCATTGTCACTCTCACCTTACAGATATCAGATGTGAATGACAATTCGCCTGTCTTTGCGAAGAGCTCATATGAGGCCTACATTATAGAAAACAACACACCGGGCCTCTCTATATTCACAGTGAAAGCCAAAGACGCTGACTGGAACCAGAATGCTCGTGTTTCTTACATACTGGAGGACTCCTCGGTTAACGGAGTTCCCGTCTCCTCATATGTGTCCATTAGTGCTGATAGTGGAGTCGTCCATGCAGTGCGCTCTTTTGACTACGAGCAGATCAAGGATTTCCATTTCCACGCAAAAGCGCAAGATGGAGGCTCCCCTCCACTCAATAGCAATGTGACTGTGAAAATAATGATCCAGGACCAGAACGACAACGCACCACAGGTTCTGTACCCAGTCCAGACTGGCGGTTCTCTGGTGGCTGAATTGGTGCCTCGTTCAGCAGACGTGGGCTATCTGGTCACTAAAGTGGTGGCTGTTGATGTGGACTCTGGACAGAATGCCTGGCTCTCCTATAAACTGCAGAAAGCCACAGACAGGGCGCTGTTTGAAGTGGGCTTACAGAATGGGGAAATAAGAACTGTTCGCCAAGTGACTGATAAAGATGCAGTGAAACAAAGGCTCACTGTTGTAGTGGAGGACAACGGGCAGCCCTCTCGTTCAGCTACAGTCAATGTTAACGTGGCGGTGGCGGACAGCTTCCCTGAAGTGCTCTCGGAGTTCACTGACTTTACGCACGACAAGGAGTACAATGACAACCTGACTTTTTACTTGGTCTTGGCTTTAGCTGTAGTTTCATTTCTGTTCATCACGTGTCTTGTGGTTATTATATCAGTGAAAATATACAGATGGAGACAGTCTCGCATCCTCTATCATTCCAATCTCCCGGTTATTCCTTATTATCCACCGCGTTACGCAGACACTTTGGGAACGGGAACTCTGCAGCACGTGTACAATTACGAGGTGTGCAGGACGACTGACTCAAGAAAGAGTGACTCTAAGTTCGCCAGACCCGGTAGTCAGAACGTCCTTATAAAGGACCCCAACTTGACAGGAACCATGGAGCGGATACAGAGTGAAAAGAGTATCTTAGACGAACCAGACTCTCCACTGGAGGTTAGTCAATTTAATTAATCTTTTGCCCATTTGTATGGTCTCTCAAATCAACGTAATCAGAGTTCGGAAACTGGTAGGTCATTTAATGCAAAACAACAAACATCTCTCTCCCTCTCCCTCTCCCTCTCCCTCTCCCTCTCCCTCTCCCTCTCCCTCTCCCTCTCCCTCTCCCTCTCCCTCTCCCTCTCCCTCTCCCTCTCCCTCTCTCTCTCTCTCTATATATATATATTTTACATTTATTCAATTAGCAGACGCTTTTATCCAAAGCGACTTCCAAGAGAGAGCTTACAAAAGAGCACAGGTCACTGATCATAACAACGAGATAGTCCCAAACATTGCAAGTAGCCAAAACATGAAGCATACATTGTGAAAAGCTAAACAAGTGCCAAAGGGAAGACCCATAAGAACATGCAGTTACACAAGTTACAAACTAAACAACATGAACCACAAAAGTGCAGGACTGTACCTGTAGAAGAACAATCAACAGTAAAATATTTCACAGCACACATTTTATTTATTTTAAGCATTTATATTATATATATTTTCGTGTCAACCAAGTTGTGTGAAGTAATCTTCTCAATATTCAACATGAATTTCATACGTTGCTGTTTGTGATTTGTTGACAGTGAACTTGTCTTTATCAACATTGCATGTAGAGGCTTTATTTTAGGACGACTTATGAATACCTTGACGTAAAACATGTCCTTCAACTCACAGCTTTGTATTTGTTTAAATGACGTAGCCATGTAATAATTTATAACGAACTCTGTGGGCCGCTGTTGGCCAGTGTGTTGTAGTGTCAGGATATTTGTTACAGTACCTCCCCCATTACCTCGACATATCAGAGAGAAAGAGCAGGACGCAGAGTGCACAGTTCGGGTAACAGACATCAGCAACGACGGAGAAATTGAGGTTCTAGTCTTTTGTTAGACTATTGGATTTTTCTACTTAGACTTTGGAATTGAAAACGAATTTAACATAGCATAACGGTTTGCTGATTATAATAGCACGTTTGTTGGATTTAAATGTTTTGGGAAAATATCGGATACAACAATGACACGGCAAGTACTGTTGTTCGTCTTGGTCCTCTCTCTCGGTCTAGTGCATGGGCAGGTCAGTTACTCCATTTCCGAGGAAATGGTGAAAGGTTCTTTAGTCGGTAACATAGCGCAGGATTTAGGTTTAGATATAAAGAGGTTGAAATCAGGTAAAGCTCGTGTTTATACTGGAGACAGCGCAGAATACATCGAGCTGAATAAAGAAAGGGGAATCCTCATCATCAAAGAGAGAATAGACCGTGAAGCGCTCTGCGGACAGACTACGCCTTGCGCTCTTCATTTTCAAATTATTTTAGAGAATCCTATGGAGTTGTACAGTATTACGGTTGAGATCACCGATGTTAATGATAACCCTCCAACCTTTGATAAAAGCGAAGTGAAATTCAAAATCAGTGAGTCTGCAGTCAGTGGGGCTAAATTTGTATTGGAAAGGGCTATGGATCTTGATGTTGGTAATAATGGTCTTCAAAACTATTTGCTCAATCCAACGGACAATTTTGCTCTTAAATTGCATAGCCAAGCAGATGGCAATAAGAATGTTGAAATGGTTTTACATAAACCGTTAGATCGAGAGAAACAGGAGAAGGTTGCGTTAGTATTGACAGCCATAGATGGAGGCGAGCCGCAGATGTCTGGGACAATGAAAATACTTATCACCGTATTAGACGTCAATGACAACGCGCCTGTCTTTACTCAACCTGTATATAAAGCCACAGTGACAGAAAATGCACACAAAGGTACAGTTGTAGCAACAGTGAATGCATTAGATGCCGACCATGGTTCAAACGGTAAAATCACGTATTCAATTTCAAACACGTTGGATGATGTCCGAAATACGTTTGTTGTAAACGAGGACAGTGGTGAACTTACAGTGATAGGAAGCGTCGATTATGAAAAGTCAAGACATTTCCAAATAAATTTGCGCGCAAGCGATGATGGTGGACTGACTGATTCATGCAAAGTAATTATCGATGTTGCTGATATAAATGACAATACACCTAGTATTAATATAATATCAAAATCCAATGTTATATCCGAAGATGCCAAAACAGATACAGTCGTAACCATGATCAATATACAAGACCCAGACTCGGGTGACAATGGCAAAGTCCAGTGTTCCATAAACGAAAACATTCCTTTTCTAATTAAAACAACCTCAACTAACTTTTTTAGCTTAGTAACAGACAGTGAATTGGACCGAGAGAGAGCGTCTGAGTACAACATCAGTGTCACGTGTTCTGACGAGGGAGTGCCCTCGCTCTCCAGCAGCGTCACTCTCACCTTACAGATATCAGATGTGAATGACAACGCGCCTGTCTTTGAGAGGAGCTCATATGAGGCCTATATTACAGAAAACAACACACCGGGCCTCTCTATATTCACAGTGAAAGCCAGAGACGCTGACTGGAACCAGAATGCTCGTGTTTCTTACATACTGGAGGACTCCTCGGTTCACGGAGTTCCCGTCTCCTCATATGTGTCCATTAGTGCTGATAGTGGAGTCGTCCATGCAGTGCGCTCTTTTGACTACGAGCAGATCAAGGATTTCCAATTCCACGTAAAAGCGCAGGATGGAGGTTCCCCTCCACTCAGTAGCAATGTGACTGTGAAAATAATGATCCAAGATCAAAACGACAACGCACCTCAGGTTCTGTACCCAGTCCAGACTGGTGGCTCTCTGGTGGCTGAAATGGTGCCTCGTTCAGCAGATATAGGCTATCTGGTCACTAAAGTGGTGGCTGTTGATGTGGACTCTGGACAAAATGCCTGGCTCGCCTATAAACTGCAGAAAGCCACAGACAGGGCGCTGTTTGAAGTGGGCTTACAGAATGGGGAAATAAGAACTGTTCGCCAAGTGACTGATAAAGATGCAGTGAAACAAAGGCTGACTGTTGTAGTGGCGGACAACGGGCAGCCCTCTCGTTCAGCTACAGTCAATGTTAACGTGGCGGTGGCGGACAGCTTCCCTGAAGTGCTCTCGGAGTTCACTGACTTTACGCACGACAAGGAGTACAATGACAACCTGACTTTTTATTTGGTCTTGGCTTTAGCTGTAGTTTCATTTCTGTTCATCACGTGTCTTGTGGTTATTATATCAGTGAAAATATACAGATGGAGACAGTCTCGCATCCTCTATCATTCCAATCTCCCAGTGATTCCTTATTATCCACCGCGTTACGCAGATACTTTGGGGAATGGAACTCTGCAGCACGTGTACAATTACGAGGTGTGCAGGACGACTGACTCCAGAAAGAGTGACTGTAAGTTCGCCAGACCCGGTAGTCAGAACGTCCTGATAATGGACCCCAGCTTGACAGGAACCATGCAGCGGATACAGAGTGAAAAGAGCATCTTAGATGAACCAGACTCTCCACTGGAGGTTAGTCAATGTATTTCAGCGTTAACCCATTTGATTAATCATTCAAAATCAGTCTTCGCACACCGGAAAATGACACTATTTTGTGTCATCTTACATCTGTTTCATCTCTCTCTCTCTCTCTCTCTCTCTCTCTCTCTCTCTCTCTCTCTCTCTCTCTCTCTCTCTCTCTCTCTCTCTCTGTGTGTGTCTCTCTCTCTCTCTCTGTGTCTCTCTCTCTCTCTCTCTCTCTCTCTCTCTCTCTCTCTCTCTCTCTCTCTGTCTCTGTCTCTGTCTCTCTCTCTCCCTCTCTCTCTCTCGTGGGGTTACCATTTTAATCAAGAATGGATTCCACTTGTTATACTGTTAGATTAACGAAGCTGTGTAAGTCAATCTGATGATTTTTCAACTTGAATTTTAAAGAATGCTTTGCATGATTTGGAGACAGTGGCGTTGTTTTGATACACTGCAAAATAGATGCTTTATTTATGGACCGCTCATGGCTACCCTGACGTCACAAAATACCCTCAGCTCATTGTTTTTTTCATTCTGATACTTCACTTAACTATTTAGACATAAAATGTAGTTCATAATAACGAACTCTATGGGCCGCTGTCGGCTAGTGTGTTGCAGCAGATTTGAAACAGTACCACTCCCATTACCTCAATATAGTAGAGAGAAAGAGCAGGACACAGAGCGCAGAATCCGGGTAACAGACGTCAGTATAACGACCGGGAAACCGATGTACGATTATTTTGGTAAATAATTGTCTATATTGGAGTTGTTCTACTTTGACTTTGGCACTGAAAACGAATGGAATGTTGCAGAACTGTTTCTGGATATTCAAACGTTTTGGATTAATAGTTTAGGAGAAAATATATCGGAAAGAATAATGATACGGCAAGTACTGTTGTTCATCTTGGTCCTCTCTCTTGGTTCAGTGCACGGGCAGGTTAGTTATTCCATCCCCGAGGAAATGGTGAAAGGCTCACTAGTTGGTAACATAGCGCAGGATTTAGGTTTAGATATAAAGAGACTGAAATCAGGTAAAGCTCGTATTTATACTGGAGACAGCGCAGAATACATCGAGCTGAATAAAGAAAGGGGAGTCCTTCTCATCAAAGAGAGAATAGACCGTGAAGCTCTCTGCGGACAAACGACGCCTTGCGCTTTACATTTTCAGATTATTCTGGAAACCCCGATGGAACTTTACAGTATAACAATCGAGATTACAGACATTAATGATAATCCTCCTATTTTTGAAAAAAGCGAAGTAAAATTCAAAATCAGTGAATCTGCTGTTAGCGGAGCTAAATTTGATTTAGAGAGGGCAACAGACCTTGATGTTACCATCAACGGCCTCCAAAGCTATGTGCTTAAACCTACGGATAATTTTATACTTAAATCGCACAACCAAGCCGATGGTAGCAAGAGCGTTGAGATGATCTTACAGAAACCCCTAGATCGAGAGAAACAGGAGCTGTTAGCATTAGTACTGACAGCCATAGATGGAGGCGAGCCGCAGATGTCTGGAACAATGCAGATACTCATCACCGTATTAGATGCCAATGACAATGCGCCTGTTTTTACTCAGCCTGTGTATAAAGCTACAGTGACAGAGAACGCTCCAAAAGGTGCACTGATTCGCGTGGTCAGTGCTGTAGATGCAGACCATGGATCGAATAGTAAGATAACATATTCAATCAGAAACACTCAAGAACATACTCGCGGAATGTTTGAGGTTAACGAGGAGACGGGCGAGGTTAGGTTGATTGGTAATGTTGATTATGAAAAGGTACGAAATTTTCAGATACATTTACGTGCAAGCGATGAAGGAGGACTCACAGATTCGTGTAAACTAATTGTTGATGTCGTTGATATGAATGATAATAAGCCTATGATCAATATAATGTCGAAAACCAACGTGATATCCGAAGATGCCAAACCAGAAACTGTCGTAACAATGATTAACATTCAAGACCCTGACTCAAGTGAGAATGGCAAAGTTAAATGTTTCATAAACGACAATATTCCATTCATAATGAAGTCTACGTCAAATCATTTCTACAGTTTAATAACAGAGAGTGAATTGGACCGAGAGAGAGCGTCTGAGTATAACATCAGTGTCATGTGTTCTGATGAGGGCGTGCCCTCGCTCTCCAGCAGTGTCACTCTCACTTTACAGATATCAGATGTGAATGACAACGCGCCTGTCTTTGAGAAGAGCTCATATGAGGCCTACATTATAGAAAACAACACACCGGGCCTCTCTATATTCACAGTGAAAGCCGGAGACGCTGACTGGAAGCAAAATGCTCGTGTTTCTTACATCCTGGAGGATTCTTCGGTTAACGGAGTGCCCGTTTCCTCATATGTGTCCGTTAGTGCTGATAGTGGAGTCGTCCATGCAGTGCGCTCTTTTGATTACGAACAGATTAAGGACTTCCAGTTCCGCCTAAAAGCGCAGGATGGAGGTTCCCCTCCACTCAGTAGCAATGTAACTGTGAAAATAATGATCCAGGACCAGAACGACAACGCACCTCAAGTTCTGTACCCAGTCCAGACTGGCGGCTCTCTGGTGGCTGAAATGGTGCCTCGTTCAGCAGATGTGGGCTATCTGGTCACTAAAGTGGTGGCTGTTGATGTGGACTCTGGGCAGAATGCCTGGCTCTCCTATAAACTGCAGAAAGCCACAGACAGGGCGCTGTTTGAAGTGGGCTTACAGAATGGGGAAATAAGAACTGTTCGCCAAGTGACTGATAAAGATGCAGTGAAACAAAGACTCACTGTTGTAGTGGAGGACAACGGACAGCCCTCTCGTTCAGCTACAGTCAATGTTAACGTGGCGGTGGCGGACAGCTTCCCTGAAGTGCTCTCGGAGTTCATTGACTTTACGCAGGACAAAGAGTACAATGACAACCTGACATTTTACTTGGTCTTGGCTTTGGCTGTAGTTTCATTTCTTTTCATCACGTGTTTGGTGGTTATTATATCCGTAAAAATATACAGATGGAGACAGTCTCGCATCCTCTTCCATTCAAACCTCCCAGTTATTCCGTATTATCCACCGCGTTACGCAGACACTTTGGGAACGGGAACGATGCAGCACGTGTACAATTACGAGGTGTGCAGGACGACTGACTCCAGAAAGAGTGACTGTACATTCGCCAGACCTGGTAGTCAGAACGTTCTGATAATGGACCCCTGCTTGACAGGAACGATGCAGAGGATACAGAGGGAAAAAAACCTCTTGGATGACCCAGACTCACCTCTGGAGGTTAGTCAGATGCATTATATTGCGTTAAATGAGTCCACCGTTTTAAAGTGTTTATGTTTTTACTTTCCGTTGTATATGACTTGTGAATGGGATTCCATTTAACAGTACCTCATAATAATCTGTAGCTTTTTATTAAACATGACATTTCAACAGAGCACTGCCATTTCAGCACTATGTGTTTGGACAGCGACACAGTAGCCAACGACCGTGTTAGTAGTTTAGTATTTCATATTTATGGGGATGGATTATAAATCATTTTGTTGCTGTAGCATATTGTTCAATTTATAACTTTTTGGGAGCAGTGAACAAGGCACTGTAGGCTACTTGGAAATAGTGTGTACTTGTTTAACAGTCCTTACTAAACATGTACATTCTGCTCTTACATGCTAAGCGACTGTCACAGTATTATTTAGTATCATTATGATGGTTACAAGTCTATATGTCTATAGATTTGAAGGGGGTCGGTGAAAACCGTGTATGTAGTTCCAAGCATTGGTCTCGGTGGGACGCTGTTGGTCAGTGTGTTACAGTTGTCAATGAGGTTGGTAACACCCCAACCAACCTCCCCTTTCTGTTTGTCATCCATATTAGAGAAATAGCCACACAAGAACATACACTCAGTCTGTGTGACACTGAACACTAGATACAGATACAGGGAGAAAAAAATTGAATTATTCGGTTTTTGCCTAATTCGTTTGCGTTGAATTTTTGACAGGAAAGTCTGATGGGATATTACACATAGGTTTACGGATTATAATTATTTTTATTTTTATAATGTTTTGACATTTTATTTTTATGGTGCACGACAAAATGTCTGCTAAAACAATGACACGGCAAGTACTGTTGTTTATCTCGATCCTCTCTTTCGGTACAGTGCACGGGCAGGTTAGTTATTCCGTCCCCGAGGAAATGGTGAAAGGTTCTTTAGTCGGTAACATAGCGCAGGATTTAGGATTAGATATAAAGAGGCTTAAATCAGGAAAAGCTCGTATTTTTTCTGGAGACAGCACAGAATACATCGAGCTGAATAAAGAAAGGGGAGTCCTCCTCATCAAAGAGAGAATAGACCGTGAAGCGCTCTGCGGTCAGACAACGCCTTGCGCTTTACATTTTCAGATGATTCTAGAAAATCCAATGGAATTGTACAGTATCACAGTTGAGATAACAGATATTAATGATAACCCTCCAACCTTTGATAAAAGCAAAGTCAAGTTCAAAATTAGTGAATCTGCAGTAAGTGGGGCAAAATTCGCACTAGAGAAGGCTACCGATCTTGATGTTGGTAGTAATGGTCTTCAAAGCTATTTGCTTCAACCTACGGATCATTTTGCTCTTAAATTACATAATCAAGCAGGTGGCAGTAAGAATGTTGAAATGGTTTTAAAGAAACCACTAGATCGAGAGAAACAGGAGCATGTGTCGTTATTACTGACAGCCATAGATGGAGGCGAGCTGCAGATGTCTGGAACAATGGAAATACTCATTACCGTATTAGACGCCAATGACAATGCGCCTGTCTTTACTCAGCCTGTATATAAAGCTACAGTAACAGAAAATTCCCCGAAAGGTACAGTTGTTACTACAGTCAGTGCATCGGATACCGACCATGGTTCAAACGGTAAAATCACGTATTCAATTACGAATATTCAAGAAAATGGCCGGGGATTGTTTGAGATTAATGATGAAAGTGGTGAGATCAGAGTAATTGGGACAATTGATTATGAAAAAGCACATCATTTTCAAATCGATTTACGTGGAAGTGATGACGGAGGACTGACAGATTCGTGTAAATTAATTGTTGATGTGGTTGACACGAATGATAACAAACCCACTATCAATGTATTATCAAAATCAAATTTTATATCTGAAAATGCCAAACTTGATACTGTTGTAACAATGATTAATATACAAGATCCAGACTCGAGTGAAAATGGGAGAGTCAAGTGTTCCATAAACGGAAACATTCCTTTTCTAATGAAATCAACTTCCATTAACTTCTTTAGCTTAGTAACCGACAGTGAATTGGACCGAGAGAGAGCATCCGAGTACAACATCACTGTCACGTGTTCTGATGAAGGCGTGCCATCCCTGTCCAGCAATGTCACTCTTACCTTACAGATATCAGATGTAAATGACAACGCGCCAGTCTTTGAGAGGAGCTCATATGAGGCCTACATTATAGAAAACAACACACCGGGCCTCTCTATATTCTCTGTGAAAGCCAGAGACGATGACTGGAACCAGAATGCTCGTGTTTCTTACATACTTGAGGACTCCTCAGTTAACGGAGTTTCCGTCTCCTCATATGTGTCCATTAGTGCTGATAGTGGAGTCGTCCATGCAGTGCGCTCTTTTGACTACGAGCAGATTAAGGATTTCCAGTTCAACGTAAAAGCGCAGGATGGAGGCTCCCCTCCACTCAGTAGCAATGTGACTGTGAAAATAATGATCCAAGATCAAAACGACAACGCACCTCAGGTTCTGTACCCGGTCCAGACTGGCGGTTCTCTGGTGGCTGAAATGGTGCCTCGTTCAGCAGATGTGGGCTATCTGGTCACTAAAGTGGTGGCTGTTGATGTGGACTCTGGACAGAATGCCTGGCTCTCCTATAAACTGCAGAAAGCCACAGACAGGGCGCTGTTTGAAGTGGGCTTACAGAATGGGGAAATAAGAACTGTTCGCCAAGTGACTGATAAAGATGCAGTGAAACAAAGACTCACTGTTGTAGTGGAGGACAACGGGAAGCCCTCTCGTTCAGCTACAGTCAATGTTAACGTGGCGGTGGCGGACAGCTTCCCTGAAGTGCTCTTGGAGTTCACTGACTTTACGCACGACAAGGAGTACAATGACAACCTGACTTTTTACTTAGTTTTGGCTTTGGCTGTAGTTTCATTTCTGTTCATCACGTGTGTAGTGGTTATTATATCAGTGAAAATATACAGATGGAGACAGTCTCGTATCCTCTATCATTCCAATCTCCCGGTGATTCCTTATTATCCACCGCGTTACGCAGACACTTTGGGGACGGGAACTCTGCAGCACGTGTACAATTACGAGGTGTGCAGGACGACTGACTCCAGAAAGAGTGACTGTAAGTTCCTCAGACCTGGTACTCAGAACGTCCTGATAATGGACCCCAACTTGACAGGAACCATGCAGCGGATACAGAGTGAAAAGAGCATCTTAAACGAACCTGATTCTCCTCTTGAGGTTAGTCAGCTCAAATCAACAGAATTATCATAAGGCGGGTCTTGCTCTGTGTTTGAAGCTTCTATTTTGGCTTGTTTTGGTATTTCGAACGTCATAATTGTATTTGTTTTATGTGTTGTAACTTATTGATTTGCCTGACATGAAATAGTTGTCCATGGTTCAATTCATTTAATTTCCGTTAGACACATGAGTGTAGTTCAGTAAATTGGACTCCGTGGGACGCTGTTGATCAGTGTAGCACAGTTCGGCCTGGTCGCCAACAGTACCTCCCCCATCACCCACATTGGAGAAAGAAACGCACCAGAGCGTACAGTCCGGTTTACAGAGAACACTAGATACTGAGACTGCTTTGGTTGCTGCTTTAGGCATCCTGAAGTCGTTTGTTTTTAATATTTGCCACTGTAAGCTACTGGGATATTACACGTTGTTTTACGGATAATAACACATTTTGGTTTCATGGCGCACGAGAAAATATCGGATGGTACAATGACATGGCAGATACTGTTGTTCATCTCGGTCCTCTCTCTCGGCTCCGTGCACGCGCAGGTCAGTTATTCTATTCCCGAAGAAATGTTGAAAGGCTCTTTAGTTGGTAACATAGTGCAGGATTTAGGTTTAGATATAAAGAGACTTAAATCAGGGAACGCTCGTATTTATACTGGAGACAGGACGGAATACATCGAGCTTAATAAAGAAAGGGGAGTCCTCCTCATCAAAGAGAGAATAGACCGCGAAGCCTTGTGTGGTGAGACAACGCCTTGCGCTTTACATTTTCAGATTATTCTAGAAAACCCGATGGAATTTTATAGTATCACAGTTGAAATTACAGACATTAATGATAACACTCCAATTTTTGATAAAAAAGAAGTCAAGTTCAAAATTAGTGAATCTGCAGTAAGTGGGGCAAAATTCGCATTAGAGAAGGCAACAGATCTTGATGTTGGTATTAATGGTCTTCAAAGCTATTTGCTTCAACCTACGGATCATTTTGCTCTTAAATTAAATAATCAAGCAGGTGGCAGTAGGAATGTTGAAATGGTTTTACATAAACCCCTAGATCGAGAGAAACAGGAGCAGGTATCGTTAATACTGACAGCCATAGATGGAGGCGAGCCGCAGATGTCTGGAACAATGCAGATACTCATAACCGTATTAGACGCCAATGACAATGCGCCTGTTTTTACTCAGCCTGTATATAAAGCTACAGTAACAGAAAATGCCCCAAAAGGTACAGTTGTTACTCAAGTTAGCGCTTCAGATGCAGACTATGGTTCAAACGGTAAAATCACGTATTCAATTACGAATACTCAAAAAAATGCCCGGGGATTGTTTGAGGTGAACGATGAGAGCGGCGAAATCAAGGTGATAGGTAGAATTGATTATGAAAAGGCCCGCCATTTCCAAATCGATTTACGTGGAAGTGATGATGGAGGACTGACAGATTCATGTAAATTAACTATCGATGTAGTTGACATGAATGATAACATGCCCAACATCAATATAATGTCCAAGTCAAATGTAATATCTGAGGATGCAAAACTTGGTACTGTTGTAACAATGATTAACATTCAAGACCAAGACTCTGGGGAGAATGGTAAAGTCCAGTGCTCAATTAACGATAATATTCCGTTTGAAATGAAGTCAGCGTTAAATGGTTTCTTTAGTTTAGTAACAGAAAGTGAATTGGACCGAGAGACAGCGTCTGAGTACAACATCAGTGTCACGTGTTCTGATGAGGGAGTGCCCTCGCTCTCCAGCAGTGTCACTCTAACCTTACAGATATCAGATGTGAATGACAACGCACCTATCTTTGAGAGGAGCTCATATGAGGCCTATATTATAGAAAACAACACACCGGGCCTATCTATATTCTCTGTGAAAGCCAGAGACGCTGACTGGAACCAGAATGCTCGTGTTTCTTACATACTGGAGGACTCCTCGGTTAACGGAGTTTCCGTCTCCTCATATGTGTCCGTAAGTGCTGACAGTGGAGTCGTCCATGCAGTGCGCTCTTTTGACTTCGAGCAGATCAAGGACTTCCAGTTCAACGTAAAAGCGCAGGATGGAGGCTCCCCTCCACTCAGTAGCAATGTGACTGTTAAAATAATGATCCAGGACCAGAATGACAACGCACCACAGGTTCTTTACCCAGTCCAAACTGGCGGCTCTCTGGTGGCTGAAATGGTGCCTCGCTCAGCAGATGTGGGCTATCTGGTCACTAAAGTGGTGGCTGTTGATGTGGACTCTGGACAGAATGCCTGGCTCTCCTATAAACTGCAGAAAGCCACAGACAGGGCGCTGTTTGAAGTGGGCTTACAGAATGGGGAAATAAGAACTGTTCGCCAAGTGACTGATAAAGATGCAGTGAAACAAAGGATCACTGTTGTAGTGGAGGACAACGGACAGCCCTCTCGTTCAGCTACAGTCAATGTAAACGTGGCGGTAGCGGACAGCTTCCCTGAAGTGCTCTCGGAGTTCACTGACTTTACGCACGACAAGGAGTACAACGACAACCTGACTTTTTACTTAGTCTTGGCTTTGGCTGTAGTTTCATTTCTTTTCATCACGTGTTTGGTGGTTATTATATCAGTGAAAATATACAGATGGAGACAGTCTCGTATCCTCTATCATTCCAATCTTCCAGTGATTCCTTATTATCCACCGCGTTACGCAGACACCTTGGGGACGGGAACATTGCAGCATGTTTACAATTACGAGGTGTGCAGGACAACTGACTCCAGAAAAAGTGACTGTAAGTTCCCCAGACCGGGTAGTCAGAACGTCCTGATAATGGACCCCAGCTTGACAGGAACCATGCAGCGGATACAGAGTGAAAAGAGCATCTTAGATGAACCAGACTCTCCACTGGAGGTTAGTAAATGTATGTCAATGTCAGCCTATTGGTTCAGTCATTCAAAACTATGTAATCAGTTTTCGCACACCGAATGTATTTCAAATCAAACGGGAATCTTCCAGTCATTCCGTAATACCTGCCCCTTTACGCTGACATAGGAATGACAGGTACTCTCAGACTTGTTTAATTATGACGTATGGGACGATTGACTTTCAGACTAGTGACATTAAATACGTCAGACCCTGACCTTCCAGTCAGAGTATCATTAGTCAGGTACACAGTGGTAGACACACTCTCTTACATGCAAAGAGACAAGTTGGCTAAAGATGACGGTACCAAGGTGAGAAAATGAGTTTCCTACACTTGAGACGGACAGTGTTTATACTGTGAACTTGTTGTTGTCATAAAGGTTTACAGCTCTCCATTCCCTTTGATATTTGACAAAGGTCAATTCCTTACAGTAAATGATTATTTTACTTTTTTATTTTTTATTCTTGTTTCGAGATCTTCAAAACGAATATTACATGTCTGCAGTATTGATTTAGGACTGTAAGTGCCGCTGTTGGTTAGTGCGAGGATAATAGCTCATCTCAAAGCCCTTCCTCTCCTCCCCTCTTCACAACAGCGCAGCGCTTTTCTTCCTCAATACCTTCTTGAGCTATCCAACAAAACCATAGCGCCATTCTTTGGTTGGGGACTCTAGTATAATCATTTTTAATCCATTTTGGAGATATTCGTGTTTTCGTTGACACCACCATTGGCAGAGAGAAATGTTTTTTGGTTGTCGTGGCTCAAGGAGCTTCGCCTCCCAGATCTGGAGATGGCCGGGACAGCTGCTGTTTCTCTTCTTTGTTACTAAGATAGCTTTCGGACAGATTCGTTATTCCATTCCCGAGGAAATGTCGAAGGGCTCACTCGTGGGGAATATTGTGCAGGACGTAGGTCTGGATGTTAAGAGGCTAAAATCCGGCCGAGCTCGGATATTTACCGAGGACAGCAGTGAGTACATCGGTCTGAATACAGAGAAAGGGACGTTGGTGGTAAAAGAAAGGATAGACAGAGAGGAGCTCTGCGGCCAATCATCTCCCTGTTCTCTGCATTTCCAAATCATACTAGAAAACCCGATGGAGTTACATCGAATTGACGTGGAAATATTGGATATTAATGATAACGCTCCTTTATTTGCGAGGAAGGAAATACAGTTTGAAATCAGTGAATCTGCAGCCCCCGGTGCTAGATTCTCATTAGACAGTGCTAAAGATCCTGATGTTGCGTTGAATACACTCCAAACATACACCCTGAAGCCGAGTGATAATTTTAACCCTCCTGTTATGTTCGTTTGTCAGGAACTGCAATGGTGTTCCCGGGTCAATTTGACCCGGGGCATGTTTAAATCTCCAAAAGATGTCCTAAACCAAAAAAAATCCTAACAAGCAGTGTGCACATGTCATTACCAACTCCATTACTAACTATTCTATCAATATTTAGTGCAATTTAGTGTTCCTTACCTCTAACAAGGAATGGTTCAATTAGGACAATTCACTCGTTTTTCATAAAAAAAATACATTTTCAAACTTTTTTTTAATGTTTCACCACTTTATCACTTTTGAAAGACCAACATATAAAACAATGGTTTTACACAACATTGAAACATAACATTTCACTTTTGTTTAACATAAATGCACTGTTTGTGAACCAGAAATGAACCAAATCGCAATACAATACAACAAACAAGCAAGTGCCATATGAACGTGTGTGTGAGTGTGTTTGTGTGTGTCTGTGTGTGTGTGTCTGTACATCTACACAGCACACGAGTGACATGTCATCACACTGTGCTTTGTGCAAATGAATTTTGCACATTTCGCACAGGTCATGCTTGTCTTGACATCGTCAGATGGACTGCAGACCTGGCACCTCTTCCTCTTTCTTTTCCCCTCAGCAGCAACCTAGAAACAAGAGGACCATGATTACTATGGTTTCTTTTTGCTGATACCAAGACACACACACAACACACTCTCATACACTTATACACACACATGCATACACACACACACACACACAATTACTTACCTCACGCACTGGTGTAGTACTTCGTGCAGTCCTCTCCTGAATCTCCCTCACCGTGGCTGCAGCGGTTGGGGTCCTTGGCAGGTGCTGCCTCCGTTGAATGTGCGGTGTCACAAGCGCCTTCCCCAGCTCCTCGAGAAAGATGCGCCTCTTGTACAGCTTTGACACATTCCAGTCAGGAAAAATCTCAGTCCAGATGACAAATGCATTGTAGGCCGATACATCTATCATATTATAATAGATGACCAATGGCCAGCGCGCAGTCATTCGTTTGGTGCTGTAGGACCCTGTTACTTTGTCCAAGTTGTCTACCCCCCCTTTTGTGGCATTGTAATCAAGGATCATGCTTGGTTTCTGGTCCTCCCTTGTGCTGATTTCAGCATTGTTGTGCAGAGTGCTCATGAGCACAACATTTTTTCCCTTTTTGGGGCAGTAAGACACTAGGGCTGTGGTGTCTGTGAAGGCAAACATGGAAGACTGAGTGGCCCTGTTCTTGATTACCAGCAGCTCAGCAGGGAGTTCCACCCTGTTCTTTCGGACAGTTCCGACCATTGTGAGCTTTCTTTTTAGAAGCTCCTGACCCAAATTGTAGTTTGTGAAAAAATTGTCACAGGTTATGTTGTGCCCCCTGAGACCGTGTGCCATGTCGAGCACGACCCTTGAGCCCTGATTCTTCTCTGGGGCTCCTCCAACCGCCTTTCCAGTGTAAACCTGCATGTTCAATGCATAGCTGGTTT
This sequence comes from Hypomesus transpacificus, assembly GCF_021917145.1. NCBI lineage: Eukaryota > Metazoa > Chordata > Actinopteri > Osmeriformes > Osmeridae > Hypomesus > Hypomesus transpacificus. Next base: position 43,358 of record NW_025813725.1, on the reverse strand, counting down.
TTGCATCACATGCTGCCCAGATTTTTATCCCATATTTAGCTGGTTTGGAAGGCATGTATTGCCTAAATGGGCAGCGACCTCTGAATGCCACCAGCCTTTCATCCACTGTGATGTTAGGGCCTGGGTTATAGAGTAGTGGAAGTTGCTCTACCCACTTGTCCCACACTGTCCTAACAGCTGCCAGCTTGTCTCTCTCCCGTCTACCAGCCCTCGTCTCTCGATTATCAAATCTGATTACTCTGGAGAAAATGTGAAAAGTCTCCAGAGACATTGTGGCTCGAAATATAGCCCTGCCTGTCTCTGCACCCCACAGACTGGCTGTCGATTCATCCTTGGACTTATAGACCCCAGCCAGGATGAGGAGCCCCAAATATGCATCTAAATGTGTTTTGTCCAGCTCCTTCCACTTCTCCCCAAAAACACGCCTCCCTTCTAGATTAGACATTTCCAGAATGATTTTCTGGATTGAATTTGGCATGACCAGCTCAAAAGCTGACTTGATGTCAGTCACACGCGTCACTGCCATCCTAGTGGGCCCTGGCACTGTCTTTATTATGTTTTCTGCAGACATTCTCGTCTGACGTATATTTGGGGATGAAGACCACTGTATTTCACCGTTTTTTGACATGAATGTCTTGCTTGGAGGAATGGGAATAGCAATTCCCTCATCTGGTTCAAAATCAGAATCATTCGAATCTGAATTTAGCTCTAGATCGTCTTCGTCTTCAGACACTTCCTCCTCTATTTCACTGTCATGATCAATGACGAAGTCCCGAGCCTGCTGGACTGTCATCCATCTGTTTCTGCTGCTCATTTTGTAAAGGTCTGTCTGCCTGACAGAGTGTAATGTTGGTAAGAATCCCATGCAGATAATATTTGATATGTTTTGCCCCTCCCCTGTTGAGTGTCCACTGAATGTGGGTGGAGTTTTCCCGCGAGAACAGAGAACATAAATGGTTCCCGTCAAGTCGCAACACTTGCACCTGTGCGTGTGCGCGCGTGAGTGCGCGTGTGTGTGCGTGTGTGTGCATGTGTGCGCGCGGGTGTGTGCGTGTGTGTGTGTGTGTGTGTGTTTTGGGTGAAATATGTCTCACAGTTGTAAATAAATAAATAGTCTGACAGTTCTGACACCCTTTTACCTCCAGTTTTACTGCCGGGTCAAATTGACCCGAACAGTATCTATGTGATATAAACATGCAGGGGGTGGTTGCAAATATGTGAGATGAATTATTTTCATAGTATATGTTGATTACCCTAATTAAGGCAAGCAGAAGAAGTTTCATACTGAAAAAATACTTTTAACTATTTTTCCTAGATATTCAAACTTTGAAACGGGTCAATTTGACCCGGAACATAATAGGAGGGTTAAATTAAATACACTATCTCGTCCTGATGGCACAAAATATGTTGAAATGGTGCTTCAAACAGCCCTTGACAGAGAAAAGGTTGAGGAGCACATGTTAACATTAACTGCATACGACGGCGGTAGCCCTCATAAATCTGGATCGGTGAAAATTAACGTTATTGTCTTAGATGCAAACGACAATGCGCCTGCATTTAGTCAGTCTGTTTACAGTGTAACATTACCTGAGAATACGTCTAAGGGAACCATAGTCATAGGCGTCAGTGCAACTGACGCAGATCAAGGATTAAATGGTGAAGTAACCTATTCGTTTTCTCAAAGTACCGATAGCGCATCCGATTTGTTTAACATTGACGCATTTTCAGGGGAAATTACCGTTAATGGTAAACTTGACTTTGAGAAATGGAAACAGTATGAACTAAATGTCGAGGCGAAAGACAAATGGGGTTTGACAGACACCAGTAAGGTGCTCATTGAAATGACTGACGTCAACGACAACATCCCCCTTATTAGCATTATTTCCTTCTCTAACCCCATCCCCGAAGACTCGCCACCAGAGACTGTTATAGCGATGTTTAACATCAAAGATTTAGATTCCGGGAAAAACGGACAAGTTAAATGTTCTATCAGTCGAGATCTACCCTTTCGGATAAAGTCTTCATCTTCAAATTTCTATAGCTTAGTGTCTGATGAAGTTTTAGACCGCGAAACAGTTCCTGAGTATAACATAACAATCACGGCCACAGATGAGGGCTCTCCCTCTTTTTCCACGAACAAGACACTGACACTAAGAATATCAGATGTCAATGATAACGCCCCACTGTATCCTAATCAATCTTACACAGCTTACATTTGTGAAAATAACTCTCCTGGCACGTCGATCTTGTCTGTTAAAGCCAGCGACAGAGACACCAACAACAACGCGCGCATTTCCTATTTTCTCGAGGATAATCAAGTGAATGGAGTTTCAGCCACATCTTATATTTCAGTGAATGCAGAGAGCGGAGAGATTCTAGCCGTGCGTTCTTTTGATTATGAGCAAATAAAGGATTTCCAAATTCGCGTCAAAGCACAGGATGGAGGCTCTCCTCCACTCAGTAGCAATGTGACTGTGAAAATTATGATCCAAGACCAGAACGACAACGCACCTCAGGTTCTGTACCCTGTCCAGACTGGCGGCTCTCTGGTGGCTGAAATGGTGCCTCGTTCAGCAGATGTGGGCTACCTGGTCACTAAAGTGGTGGCTGTTGATGTGGACTCTGGGCAGAATGCCTGGCTCTCCTATAAACTGCAGAAAGCCACAGACAGGGCGCTGTTTGAAGTGGGCTTACAGAATGGAGAAATAAGGACTGTTCGCCAAGTGACCGATAAAGACGCAGTGAAACAAAGACTCACTGTTGTAGTTGAGGACAACGGACAGCCCTCTCGTTCAGCTACAGTCAATGTTAACGTGGCGGTGGCGGACAGCTTCCCTGAAGTGCTCTCGGAGTTCACTGACTTTACGCACGACAAGGAGTACAATGACAACTTGACTTTTTACTTAGTCTTGGCTTTGACTGTAGTTTCATTTCTGTTTATCATGTCTATCATAGCCATCCTGTCAGTAAAATGCTACAGGTGGAGACGTGAGCGCATATTCTATAAATCCAACGCGAATCTTCCGGTCATTCCGTACTACCCGCCCCTTTACGCTGACGTAGGAGGGACAGGTACATTGAAGCATGTGTTTAATTACGAAGTGTGTGGGACGACTGATTCGACAAAGAGTGACATTAAATACGTCAGGCCTTTCAGCCAGAGCATGTTGAGCGTTGACGTAAATGGCACCATGACGGTGCCAAGGCCAAGCAAGGGCACGGAGGATGTGATGTCAGAGGTGAGCCACGGTCGGCATTTGCTCTTACACCATAACTATGATTTGACCAACCATACTGTGATTATCTAATCAGGCGGGCTAACTTTTAGTTATTGTAATTTAATGCTAGTGCTTAAGTTAGAATACACTTAAATTAATAGCATAAAACCCATAACAATCATAATATGCTCTTGTATTTGTTTGTTTCTTGCCTTTTACGGCTTTGGTCCATGTTTTAATCAACCAACAACATTAGGCAGTTACATATTTATTTCACTGCAACTTATCATAGACGTTATATTCATTTTATGTAAGATGTGTAGAACAGTAAGATTTATGTTTTTCCCAATTCTTCTGTTTAATACTGGCAAACGTACTGATAGAGTTGACTGTGATATCATTATCTTTAACCTGGCCTTTTATGCATAGTTTAAGGTACATATCATGTCAGCGATGCTATGCATCTATAGAAATAGATGCCATTACAGAGAGGTAGAGAATGCCATATGAGAAGGATAATTGCACATAGAAACGACTGTGATAACAGGTCTGGAACATGTAGGAGAAACAGGGCTGGAATGCTGCAGTAGAAAAGCATCACTGCAGTCTTTTTTTTCACCCTCATCCATTGCTCCATCTCTCCTACACACACAGTGCACTATTTCTCACTGACCTAGTTCCCTCCCTCACACGCTGCTGTGATATTCCTGGCGCTGAGCTAAACGCTTACAGAGAAAGATGGAGTAAAGGATGGTCAGAGATGCTGTAGGAGAGAGAAAGATGGGGAATAATTAAAAGGAAGAGGGAGAGATGGGCTTGACTGGCAGAAAGGGGGATGGGAAGAATGGGGGACGTGTGAGGAGAGGAAGGGACTGCTGCTTGCAGGGAGTCTGAGAATTAGAGAGCGAGAGAGAGCGAGAGAGAGCGAGAGAGAGAGAGAGAGAGAGAGAGAGAGAGAGAGAGAGAGAGAGAGAGAGAGAGAGAGAGAGAGGGGGTGGGGTGGGGGGAGGGAGGAGGAAGACTTGTGGTAGCTGGCCTTCTCTCCACACCATCCATGTGCTGCTCCCCAGCTGTATCAGTGATGCACGGCAGCCATTTTGAACCACAGCCTCTCTTTGTTGTCAGAGGAGCGTTCCGGCGTGGAGAGGAGGGTTCTGTAAACAACATCAGTGATCGACTGGGGAGCAGAATGTGGTGTGTGAGACCTGGATGACAGATAGAGAGATGAGACAAGTCTAAATGACAATGTATGAAACATCATGGCCATGGGGATGTTAATGTATACATGTAATGTAACACAGTCAGTAATGTATGTATTATGTATCATTAACGTATGTAGAATGAATGTATTGCAGTGAATCAGCACAGTGGGATTGACACAGAGAGAAAGAGGGAAAGAGAAACAACCCGCCTGATAGAGGGAGAAAAGGATGAAAAGAATTAGGAAAAATACTGCCATATGGCTGTGTGCTCCAACAAAAGAGACTGCTGATTCCCTGACTGCTGAAGTTTTTCCTTGATATTCTTCTCCCTCCATCTTTACAACTGGCTGCCCCTTAAAGAGAGGTCCTTACAATGTCTATCCCCCGTAATGTGACCCCCAGGTCTTTATATTTACCATGGGGGGGAGGGGTGGGGAGTTAGTCACATCATAAATTGTGAGTGAGGAAAGAGTAACTGTCCTTATGTGTAGAGGGACACTACATGGATGGACTGTTTGGCCAGCTTAGGCTCTCAGTGAACATACTGAAGATGGTCATTAAGTAGTGAATTCTTTGTCAGTTTCAGTGAGTTATGAGTAAATATATTTGCTTTGTGAGTGGCAGAGCTTACAAAAACATATAAGCCTACTTATGTTACAATAGTCTTTGTGCTTTTGGTGTGCAGAGACTGGTATACACCTCTCATTAACACCACTCACAACCTTAGGTTTTACAGTGTCAATCTGGTAAACTCTGGAAGCAGTCTATCATCATTAATGTCCCACATCTGTGTCCGCTTTACCTGTGAAGATCGTGGTTTAACCATCAAGGAACGTTCTCAGGCTTGTTAGCCAGGAAACCTTTTACAGGAGGTAGTAAATCCTGGTCCCTGTAGTGTCTCTGCGGGGGTCAGAGAGCCCAGACATACGAAGCACCCCTCCTTCTGCCCTTGATTGGTTTGGTCCAGTAGATACTTTTGTGTGTTTAGATTTGGTCATTTCCAACATCTCCCTGCAATTTTACTTAACTTCCCCACTATTCTACAATGTTCAAAGTACAAAGCAATGTTCTACTTCTTATAAAGTGAGTTGTTTATTTTGGGAAACCTGAACATGAAAACCTGTCATTATTTGTTCCTGCTTTAAAGCTGTTAGCTGTTATTCGCTGCCATTTTGGATCTAGCATCAAGCAACATACCTGTAGTTTCCCAAACATGTGTCTTTCCACAGTGCTATCATTTGAAGCTGCTCCCCCACATCCCCTAGGCCATTGTTTATCTACTGTACTTCCTTCCTGAACGGCCCAGCCGTCTGGAGAGCAGCTGTCAGTGTATTAGTGTGTGTCTTCAGAACAGCATCTGTGTGTGTGTGTGTCTGTGTATGTGTGTGTGGTGAGCTGGATAGAGTCTAAGATGTTTGTTTGAGAGTATGTTGTCCCCTGCATAGTATAAAGTAAGTGTGGTTAGAAGTTCTAATCCTCAAAAATCTGCTTGAGTACATCAGATATTTGATTAGATCCTATAGATGTTGTCGGATTATTTGAGTGTGTCCCAGTATCTGCACTCAAAACCCGTTTACCATATGTGCCCATACTGTAAGCACTTCATTGTAGTGAAAGTGGTTTGTGGTTAGCATACCAATATACTTGCTGCTCTGGGCAGTCACTTGCTTGATGAGTCACATGATGCTTCCCGTTTAGCTTTAGTAACTAGGACAGGCAACTGTAACTCACCCACATACCAAGACACAGGAAATGAAGCATTCAAATGGGCACTGTTCTATACGATATTAGTTCCAGTAGTAAAGCCCTGTGAGTCTGAACATACTGATCCCCTGAAAGGGATTACACCAGAGATGATTTAGGGCAGATTGACAGTGGGGCAAGTCCAGACTTGGGTTACGTACAAACACACACACACACTTATACACTCACATGTAAACAAATACACATACATACTCATACAAACATAAAATACCACACGTAGAAACAAGAACAGGAATACACATTCAAAGAGAAACACTTCCTTGTTGGATGTTGAATGTTGGATGTGTTGTCTTTGCTGTCTCTGATCCAGTTGACTGCTTGGTCCCATCACGGTCATTTTGCTGTGATCTGAAACCAGGTCAAGTGACTCATTGAGTCAAGGCCTGGGGCTGAACCCCACCACACAGTGGAGGAAAAAGACTTACTACAGTACTACAGTTGGGTTCAGTGTGACTTTCAGGTTTAGCACCATGATGAATGTCAATGTGATTGGGGTGATTGGTGTGATTACTTTATAAAGAACAGATTTGATAATGAGGATGTGTGTGCGCGTGTCAAAGGTCTTTCAGTGGTTGTACTTTCTCCTCTATCCCACACAAAGATTTAGCCTGTCCTTGTATCTTTCTTCCTGATCTTGTTCCTTCTCTGCCTCTCTCCTTCCCCTCTCTCCAGCTGCACCATTCTGCTGCAGATGATAGAGAGAGAGAGAGAGAGAGAGAGAGAGAGAGAGAGAGAGAGAGAGAGAGAGAGAGAGAGAGAGAGAGAGAGACTGATCTGAACATGTTGTCCTTTTTTGTGTGCCATGATACATATTTGGGTCCATAATTAAACCTGTGTACGTCTCTATGTGTTTGTCACATCTAAACTGTATCTCTAGATGAACATCAGACATGACATCAGTTTGTTTCTCTAGTGAGATAACATTGTGTTGCTCCTTTCTAAATGACATTCATTGCTACTTTACTGTTACTGTCAGTGGCAAAAAAACTGTATTATGAAATGACAAGGTTTGCGTGAGATATATCTCTTGTACGCATCCGGCACCAACACCTCATCTCCTTTTCTTTCCCTCGTTCATTCCTTTCTTTCTACCCCTCTCCTGTTTTCAATCGAGTTTTTTTTTCATCACAGCCAGCTCCCTGGAAGAGAGGTGGGATGTGTTGCCACAGCAACAAGCTGACTCACTGGCAGGACTGTACCATTATTGGTTGAGCCACAGGGGGGCAGCAGCAGATACAAGCAGTTGTGGCTGCTGGGAGGGTAGGGAGACACCCCTGTTTGGGTGCACTGTTCCCAGCCTCCAGGTCTGATAGGTGGGTGAAGAGGGAGAGTGTTGGGGTGTGGGGGTGGGGATTTTTACCTCTCTGTGTCAGATGGATACTGCCCGTCCTGCTTGTTTTCACAGATTAGGAAATGGCTGAAAAGACGATCTTGTTATAGACTAGGTTGTATTAAAAATAATAAACTGGCAGCTTCAATTTTGTTCCATATATTTTGCTTTATTACTGTGTATTTAAAGCAATGTAATCTTAATGCATCCATATAATTACCAAACACACAAACACATACACTGTGTCTAGCAGGTCCTCATCTATTATTCTGGTCTGTTCAGTAGCTTTTGCTTTGTTCTGCCTTGCTGAATCCACAGTCCCACACAGAGCTCATTAAAAAGGCATGTCCTATCCATGGTCATCACCTCCAGTCCCCCTGCTGTTGCCTTATGGGGTCTGCAGGCTGCAGGGGAGTGTTCTGCCACAGTGTTCTGTGTTCTGTTTCTGATGGTTTGGGTTCTACAGGTCTGGGTTCTGCAGATCTGGGTTCTGTAAAGCTCAGTTTTGCATCTCAGGCTTGTTATTGCAAATGTTTCTATAAGTCAGTGGTGGGATTGTATTTCTCTTTCACTGTTTTTTGAATTGACCATACTTCTCTTATACCGTGTCTCCTCTATATCCCTGTCACTCTCTTTATCATTCATTTTCTGAATCCCTCACACGCTACACAAAGACCCTTTGTACATTTCATTGATTCAACAAGTAATTGCTTTTTTTGCTTTCATACTTTACTCTGAAGTACCGCAACACATACATGCACACAAGACTCACACAAACCAACACAGCACAGTGTCCTCAAGTTACATTTACTTTCACATGTCAGTTAATAAACATGACCACCAGCTTATGTTGAAACTGTAAGTGCATAATCATCGTGGCTTGGACGGTAAGTATCAGGTCTGAGTGTGTCCATAGTCAAACTTGACATGTGGACCACCACACTAACCAACATCTCTTCTTCTCTCTTTCTTCTCCTCCATGTCCTCCCTCCTCTGCTGCTGCCTCTCATGTTCTCCTTCCTCCAATCAAGGTAAGAGATACTCTGTTTCATCATGAATACACTGTCAGGAACATGTACAGGACACATATTCATTAGTATAAGAGTTGTGACTGACTGAATGGTTGTCTTGCCAGCTGACAGTCTGGTTGACTTATACACAGGTTGAATGACTGACTGACTGACTGGCTGTGGCTGACTGATTTACATGACAACCAGACAGGGAGACACATGGATAACTAGCATAAGCGAGCGACATGGTCCTTCTAAATACAGTATGTCCAGGATACTTACTGACTGACAAGACAACATGAGAACACATAGACCACATGCACATACAGTATGTTGTGAAACCCATGCATCTATATAAGGGGGCTGAAACCAAAAACACAATGTGACCTCAATGATTGCAAGTCTGGGTGTCATGTAGGCCTATGAAGAGACTGTAGATGACCACATTGCCATTTCATTTGACTGCTCTGTACATGGTGTGTTTGCACAGGGCATGATGAAGTGTTCCTTCAGTTAGGACTACTGAACAACAAAACGTTCCTCATGTGTTATGAAACATTTTGGAACACAAACGTTTTATTTACAGGTTATTTGTATGTACTTTATGTCAAAGTCAGGTCTGCCTATGAATTTAGAGCGATGGGAAGGAGGGAGATGGTGCGTTGTTTTGTTGTTGATCTTGGCTTTGTTTGCCGAGGGGCCACGCGGCTGCTCTTTTTGTTTTCAAACATGCAGCAGCATGAGCGAGCCGCCTGTGTGGCGCTGTTCACCCGTGTGGTGCTGAAATCTGAATCCAGAGCACTATGGCGGAGCGCTCCTCTCCCTCCCTCCCCCCTCTCTCTCTCTCTCTCTCTCTCTCTCTCTCTCTCGCCCTTTGAATCGCGCAGTTACACTAATTTGATAGGATCTATATTATTAACAATCACTGCTCTTATAATCATAAAGTTGTACAGTGGTTTGGTCCTTTTTAGAATCAATGCTTCGATGTTTCAGAAAATCTGACTCTGGTGTTGCTTTGTTGCTAGGCAGATATAGTATTCTGACATAATCATGCACCGCTATAGATTGACTTTGATTGGTGGCTCGTACCCGTACGTCACAGGATTTCACAGCAAACTCAGGTTGTAATCGAATCGCGTGATGGAATCATTAGTGTGTGCACGTCTCTCTCACCTCCCGACTTTGTGTATTTGCAACTGTGCGGATGAGAGAGACATAGATAGACGTAATGCATGATAGAGAGAGAGAGAAATAGAGAGAGAGAGAGAGGGAGAGACGGAGAGACGGAGAGATGGAGAGATGGAGGGAGGGAGAGGAGGAGGCGGAGTACATGCTTCCCTCTCTTTTCACTTGCTCTACAGACCTCCATACGGGTATTTTTACGTCGACGTGCTGAAAGCATTACTATGACCCACGTGGAGCGCTTTGCTGACGTGTGTACACTGCACTTGCTGTGTCTTACCACTGGACGGCAACAAAGAGCCTCTCTCCATCACACTTGTACCACAGACCAGTGACATTGTACAGTACATGTCTTTCTTGAATATGGATTTTTAAAACAAACCATGTTTTGTCGTGGTGAAACTCTTAATTTAATGAGACATTTTGTTTGTGTTTTTGATGATAAAAAGTTGATATGAAATGGTTAGACATGACTTTCATGTAGATGAAGATAATTGTAATTGTTGTTATGGTGACTTCAATGATACTTGGCAGGTTAAGGAAATGCCAATGTCAGCTTCAATAATGGTCATTATGAAACATAATATTTAAGTTGATACATTTTAACTGTAGGCTAATGAGACCCTAAACTATAGACCGCTATCGTGTGGCTGTGTCTTTAAGCGTTTTCCAAGCTCTTATTGGTGGAATACAATTGCAACTGTGCACCAATAGCATGCAAAACTGTACAAAGAGATCTACTCCCTCCCCTCAGCCACAGCACTGTAACCCTATAATGCACAGTTAGAGGGGGGTAGATGCGCATAAAGACACAAAGCGTTTCCATCAGTCCATCATTAAAAAAAATGAAAGGTGCTAATATTGGATATTTGTTACCTCAAAGGGACATATTTTTCATGCATGAATTGTAACGGTTTTGGTTTTCTCGTCGTGTGTAAGGATGTGGAACAGGCTACCTGAATGTCAGGTGCTGCTTTGGTGGCATATTTTCTTTCTCTTGTGGAGTACAATTGACGGACAGACTCGCTATTCCATGCCGGAGGAACTGAAACAGGGCTCTGTTGTAGGAAATCTAGCCAAAGATCTGGGCTTGGGACTGTCTGAGATTTTTGACCGTAAATTGCGGGTCGCCTCCGATGCTGGTAAGCAGTATTTCCGAGTGGATGCGGGGAAGGGCGAGCTGGTCGTCAATGAAAGGATAGACAGAGAGACTTTATGTGGACAAAGCGCGAGATGCATATTACCGCTGCAAGTTGTTATTGAGAACCCGTTACAGTTACATCGTATCGAGGTTGAAGTACGAGACATAAATGACAATTCACCTACTTTCACCAGCAATGAGATTACGTTAGAAATAGCAGAATTAACCGTTGTCGGCGTGCGTTTCCCTTTGGAAAGCGCAGAAGACGCTGATGTTGGCAGCAGTGCACTAAAATCTTACACTCTCAGTAAAGACGAATGTTTCAGTTTAAAGGTAAAAGAAATTGAGGATGGGAGGAGGGTTCCTGAGTTGGTTTTAGAGAAGCCTCTGGACAGAGAGAGAAAAGCTACCCATAAGCTCTTATTGACAGCGCTAGACGGAGGAAACCCCGTCAAATCCGGGACTTCACGAATTACAATAACCGTTCTGGACAATAATGATAACATGCCTGTATTTGAAAAGACAGTGTATAAAGTTAGCATTAGAGAAAATAGCTCTAAAAGTGCATCTGTTTTGAAACTGAAAGCAACAGACGCAGACGAAGGTCCAAATGGAGACATACTGTATTCGTTTGGAAAGCGCACACCTGATTCTGTGCTATCAATGTTTGAAATTGATGCGTTGACTGGTGAAATATTTTTGAGCGGTGAACTCGATTACGAGAAGGATGCCTCATATCGTATTGATATTCGTGCAAAAGATAAAGGAACGCCTGAAATGGAGGGACATTGTCGTGTGCAGGTAGATGTGATAGATGTTAATGATAATGCTCCGGAAATTGTCCTTACCTCTCAACCGAGCCCGGTGCGCGAGGATGTACCAAGTGGCACGGTGGTTGCTTTATTAAGCGTGCGGGACCTTGACTCTGGGGATAACGGTCAAGTGACGTTACAACTCCCAAAGGGTTACCCTTTCACTCTGAAATCGTCATTTTCTAATAATTACGCATTGGTCACAAGTGGAGCTCTGGACCGGGAGAGTTTCTCACAGTATAATATTGAGATAACAGCCACTGACTCTGGCTCTCCTCCCCTCACCACGAAAAAAACAATACCTGTTAGTATCACTGATGTAAACGATAATCCCCCTAAATTTAACCATCCCTCCTATAATGTGTATTTGAAAGAGAATGGATTACCAGGCTCCATACTCCACTCGATATCCGCAACTGACCTGGATTTAGGAGACAATGGCAAGATCTCGTACTCCATCCTGGACTCCAAGGTGCAGGACGTGTCTGTGTCCTCCTATGTGTACATGAACTCTGATAACGGCAGCATTTACAGCATGCTCTCGTTCGACTACGAGAGACTCAAGGTGTTTCAGATTCAGGTGCAGGCAAAGGACCACGGCTCTCCATCTTTGAGCAGCAACGCGACTGTCCATGTTTTTATCCTGGACCAGAATGACAATGCCCCTGCTGTTATTTACCCCTCCGATGCACTGGGCTCGCTCTCTTATCAGAAAATGCCCCGCTCCGCTAAAGCAGGCCACCTGGTTACCAAGGTGACGGCCGTGGACGCAGACTCGGGCCACAACGCTTGGATCTCCTATAAACTGGCGGAGGCCACAGATGCGTCTCTGTTCAGTGTCAATATTTACACTGGGGAGGTGAGGACTAAACGTGCTGTGTCTGAGCAGGATGATTCTTCTCAGAGGCTGCTTATAGAGATTAAAGACGACGGGGAGCCGGTCCAGTCAACCACGGTCACGGTGGCCATACTGATAGAGGACGGGCTACACGAGCCCATCTTAGACCTCCGACAGAAAGCCCCTGAGCCCAGTAAGAAAAACGGTAGAACCACCCTCTATCTGATCCTCTCTCTGGCCTCGGTTTCCGTTCTTTCGGTGCTGACTTTTGTTATCTTAACTGTGAGGTGCGTTAAAAACAGCAGCGGTAGTTGCTGCATGAGACGGGCCGACTATGACGGCTACATGAACCCCAACAGAAACCTGCAGATCCAGCTCAACAGTGACGGGCCTATTAAGTACGTGGAGGTCCTGGGAGGGGACATGTTGTCTCAGAGTCAGTCGTTCAGGTCCTGCCTCTCTCCCATGTCAGAGTTCAGTGATTTCACCTTTGTTAAGCCCAGCAGTACCACTGACTTTAAGGAGATGATCAACGTTCTAGACGCGTCTTTACCCGACAGCGCCTGGACCTTTGAGAGCCAGCAGGTGAGGAGAAAAAATATGCATTCTGATGCTGACCATTTTGGCTTTACTTCGTTTAATTTTCATCGCATTTACTGGAGGTGTCATAATGACATGGTACTGATGATGATACCGACACATGATTAAGTTAATGTAATTCAAAAAACATTCGTACTTGTATCTGTGTGATGGAAACTGTCGTCTGTAACTGTAACATTACAATGGGGCAATGTTTTGACATTCGGCTCAGTTTCCATCGTTCCATCAACAACAAGTGCTTTTTGTCGTTTTAGGTGTTTTTTCATTTGTTTAAGTTGTTTTCTTTCCAGCCCACACTTCTTAAACAAAATTCAGCACCATACCTGTGCTGCAACAATAGACTGGTGTAGTCAGAGATGTTTGTTATTGCTTTTCTGCTGTGTTTTATATTTAGTACTTGACCTCCGAAATTCTAGTTGCAAAGTAGACTCAGCTTTGTAGGGTTTATCTTTTCAGCACCATCGATGTGGACAGCGACTCTGTGTTAGACACACAGGCTGTGTCTACTACCGCGCACTTTATGAAGCACACTGCAATACAGTGCCCTGCAAAACAGTGCACTTACATATTCAGTGCACTCTGTCGCTGATAAGTGCTGTCTCAAATGGAACACTGCTACGTTAAACACTTGGTGGAAGTGACGGACGCAAATCTGCTCGCCACACCCGCAAAACCTGCCAAAATGAACGCGCTTCTCCACTTAAGTGGAAAAAGCTGCCGAAAGGGCTCCTCCTTTTCCACTACGTAGCCAAGATGGCGCCCGTGTAGGGCGAGTAGTGTCCATCGTTGTACACTGTTTTTTTTGACCGTTTGCAGTGCGCCATCCTGGTACTTTCAGTGCACTGAATTGTTCTGGTTTTGTGAGTGAAGCGCCCTAAGCACTGAAAGTCAGTGCTCGAAGTGCACAAGTGTGCAGTAGTAGACACAGCTACAGACATGATAATCCATGACTGTTTCTTTAGCCTAGCATTTACACACCCTGGATGGAGCTCCATCCCAACTGCTACGTACATCAATTCTTTGAGCAATCACATTGTAGTCAGGATCCTTTATTTTCAAAACAATATCATTCCATTTAGAAGTGTAGCTAATAATTGAATTGAAACAATATGTTTCTCTATCTAGTCTCTCTGTGCCAGTTGATGATAACTTACATGCAGCTGTGGCTTTAAGAGCACCATTTTCTCTGTCCCCTATTGGGTGTTACAGATGGGAGCTGTGCACCAATAGGATGTAGAACTGTACAAAGAGATCTACTACCTCCCCCCAGCCACAGCACCGTAACACTACGATGCTTGCTCACAGATAAGGGAGAGAGAGATGCTCGTTTACAGAAGATGATGGAATATCAAATGGCAGTTATAGCCTTCATTCTAGCAAATACTTTTGGAAAATGACAAAGGAAATATGCTCTTTTTTGTCTTGAAATTTGATATGAACATTTGTTTGGAGGAACATATATTTGGGCGAATTGTGTTGTAACGGATAAGGGATGACAAAGAGAGTGGGATACCGAGACTGGAGGTGGCTGGCTCTTTGGTGGCATATTTTCTTTCTCTTGTGGAGTACAATTGACGGACAAACTCGCTATACCATCTTTGAGGAACTGAAACAGGGTTCTGTTGTAGGGAACCTAGCTAAAGATCTGGGCTTGGGACTGTCTGAGATTCTTGATCGTAAACTGCGCGTCGCCTCCGAGGCTGGTAAGCAGTATTTCAGAGTGGATGCGGGAAAGGGCGAGCTGGTCGTCAACGAGCGAATAGACAGAGAGACTTTGTGCGGACAAAGCGCGAGCTGTGTTTTGCCTTTGCAAGTAATAATCGACGAGCCGTTACAGTTGTTTCGTGTAGAGGTGGAAATACAGGATATGAATGACAATGGACCAGTCTTTGCCAAGTTCGAGAATGTTTTGAATTTAGCAGAATCCACTGCTGTTGGAAGACGGTTTACGTTAAAAGGCGCAGCAGATCCTGATGTAGGCACAAATGCATTGAAATCGTACAAATTGAATCCGAACGAGCACTTTTCTTTGAATGTAAAAACCAACAAAGATGGAATAAAAATACCTGAGTTGGTGTTACAAAAACTGTTGGACAGAGAAAAGCAGCCAGCTCATAAACTAATACTGACTGCTTTAGACGGGGGCAACCCTGTCCGATCAGGAACAACAGAGATTACAATAAATGTTCTAGACATTAATGATAACCCCCCTCAATTTCAAAAGGCTCTGTATGAAATTCCTGTTAAAGAAGATACTAAGAAAGGAACAGTTATTTTGACGGTTAAAGCTGTCGATCTTGACGAAGGAGAGAACGGTGAAGTATCTTATTCGTTTGCTGAGGATACATCCGAAACTGTCTTAAAAATATTTTATATTAATCCTGAGACTGGTGACATATTTGTTAATGATATACTGGACTTTGAACAATGTAGTAAATATGATTTTGACATCAGAGCAAGTGATAAAGGAACACCTGCAATGGACGGACAATGTACCGTACAGGTGCAGATTCAAGACGTGAATGACAACTCTCCTGAGATTATCCTCACTTCTCTATCTAGTCCTGTAAAAGAGAACTCTCCCATAGGTAGTGTGGTTGCTTTAATTAATGTGAAAGACATAGATTCAGGCAACAATGGTAAAACTAGTATAAGTTTGCCGACAGATTGTCCCTTTAAATTAAAGCAGTCATTTTCTGACCATTATGCACTAGTGACAGACTCTAAACTAGACAGAGAAGTTAATCCTCAGTACATAATTAAGATTATTGCCTCTGATGCAGGCTCACCATCACTGATAGCAGTCAAGGAAATCATTGTAGACATTTCAGACATAAATGATCATCCACCAATGTTTTCTCAACCCGACTACACAGTCTATGTGAAAGAGAATTATCCACCTGGTAAAATATTATGTTCAGTGTCAGCTACGGATCCAGATTTGGGAGACAATGCCAAGATCTCATACTCCATCCTGGACTCCAAGGTGCAGGACGTGTCTGTGTCCTCCTATGTGTACATGAACTCTGATAACGGCAGCATCTACAGCATGCACTTGTTCGACTATGAGAAACTCAAGGTGTTTCAGATTCAGGTGCAGGCAAGGGACCACGGCTCTCCATCTTTGAGCATCAACGCCACCGTCCATGTTTTTATCCTGGACCAGAATGACAATGCCCCTGCTGTTATTTACCCCTCCGCTGCCCTGGGCTCGCTCTCTCATCAGAAAATGCCCCGCTCCGCTAAAGCAGGCCACCTGGTTACCAAGGTGACGGCCGTGGACGCAGACTCAGGCCACAACGCTTGGATCTCCTATAAACTGGCGGAGGCCACAGATGCGTCTTTGTTCAGTGTCAATATTTACACTGGGGAGGTGAGGACTAAACGTGCTGTGTCTGAGCAGGATGACTCCTCTCAGAGGCTGCTTATAGAGATTAAAGACGACGGGGAGCCGGTCCAGTCAACCACGGTCACGGTGGCCATACTGATAGAGGACGGGCTACACGAGCCCATCTTAGACCTCCGACAGAAAGCCCCTGAGCCCAGTAAGAAAAACGGTAGAACCACCCTCTATCTGATCCTCTCTCTGGCCTCGGTTTCCGTTCTTTCGGTGCTGACTTTTGTTATCTTAACTGTGAGGTGCGTTAAAAACAGCAGCGGTAGTTGCTGCATGAGACGGGCCGACTATGACGGCTACATGAACCCCAACAGAAACCTGCAGATCCAGCTCAACAGTGACGGGCCTATTAAGTACGTGGAGGTCCTGGGAGGGGACATGTTGTCTCAGAGTCAGTCGTTCAGGTCCTGCCTCTCTCCCATGTCAGAGTTCAGTGATTTCACCTTCGTTAAGCCCAGCAGCACCACTGACTTTAAGGAGATGATCAACGTTCTAGACGCGTCTTTACCCGACAGCGCCTGGACCTTTGAGAGCCAGCAGGTGAGGAGAAATAAAAAAGTGTGAATCTGAACATTCTGGGGTTTATCTTAACCTTCATCACATTTATTGAATGTGTCAAATCCCATGATTTGATTATTATACTGACATATCATGAAAGAAATGTAGGCCTACCTGCACTGATTTATTTTGTATTTTATTTTCTACACTCAAACTCTAAATGTTGTGACTATCATCTGTGACAAGTGGGACAATATTTTGATGTTTTACTAATTTTCCATCAATCAGTCAACAACACACGCCAGCTTTTTTGGTTTTGTTGTTGTAGGTCACTTTTAAGTTCATAGTTTATTTGTTTTTTGCTGAGTGGTGAGTTGTTCAAGTTGATCTCATTCCAGATTATACCTTTATTACAGGATAATGTGTGCTGTTTGACCTGCGTACTGCCAGTTGTAAACGCTTAGCTTTGTGGGGGTTATCTTTTCAGCACCATCAATGTGAACAGCAACTCTGTGTGAGACGACAGTGGAGTTTGCAAAAGACCGTTCCTTTAGTGCCTAATATTTAAACAAACCCTGGATAGAGCTTCCTCCCATTGTTATTTGCAACACTACTTTGAGCAAACATATTGTAGTCTGGCAAAAAAATAAGCAAAATATACTTCCCTTAGGAATTAATGTTAACTTATTACACTGCAAATGTTTTTTTGTCTGTCCAACATCTCTTGTGTCACATGATGAGAGCTTACAGGCAGATGTGGCTTTAAGAGCACCGTTCTCTCTACCCCTCATTGGGTGTTAAAGATGGGAGCTGTGCACCAATAGTATGCAACACTGTACAAAGAGATCTACTCCCTCCCCCCAGCCACAGCACCGTAACCCTACGATGCTCAGAGCTTGAGGAGAGAGATGATCGTATACACACGACAATGGAATATCAAATGGCAGTTACATCCTTTATTCATGTAAATATACTGGAAAATGACAAGGGAAATATGTGTTTTGGTCTTGGAATTTGATTTGAACTTCTTTTTGGAGGAAAATACATCTGGACAAATTGTGTTGTAACGAATAAGGGATGACAAAGAGAGTGGGATACCGAGACTGGAGGTGGCTGGCTCTTTGGTGGCATATTTTCTTTCTCTTGTGGAGTACAATTGACGGACAAACTCGCTATACCATCTTTGAGGAACTGAAACAGGGTTCTGTTGTAGGGAACCTAGCTAAAGATCTGGGCTTGGGACTGTCTGAGATTTTTGATCGTAAACTGCGCGTCGCCTCCGAGGCTGGTAAGCAGTATTTCAGAGTGGATGCGGGAAAGGGCGAGCTGGTCGTCAATGAGAGGATAGACAGAGAGACTTTATGTGGACAAAGCACGAGCTGTGTTTTGCCTTTGCAAGTAATAATAGACGAGCCGTTACAGTCGTTTCGTGTGGAAGTAGAAATACAGGACATCAATGATAACGGACCAGTGTTTGCTAAGACTGAGCATGTTTTAGATATAGCTGAATCCACTGTTTCTGGAACGCGGTTTCCCCTGAAAGGCGCCGCGGATCCCGATGTAGGCACAAATGCATTAAAATCCTACAAACTAAGTCAAAATGAACATTTTGCATTAAACGTAAAAAACAGCAAAGATGGAATAAAAGTTCCAGAGCTGGTCTTACAGAAACAGTTAGACAGAGAGAAACTGCAAGAGCATAAACTAATTCTCACTGCCACAGACGGAGGGAATCCAGTCCGTTCTGGAACGACAGAGATCACTATTCATGTTCCAGACATCAACGATAATGCTCCACAGTTTGATAAATTGCTTTATGAAGTCCCTCTCAGAGAAGACATGGAAAACGGGACCGTAATTTTGAAGGTTAAAGCTGTTGATATTGACGACGGGGAGAATGGCGAGGTAGTGTACTCATTTGCTGAGGATACATCAGAAAGTGTTCTCAAAACATTTCATATTCATACGGAAAGCGGTGAAATATTTGTTAATGGTGTAGTGGACTACGAACTGTGTAGTAAATATGATTTCGACATTAGGGCGTCTGACAAGGGAACACCTAAGATGCAAGGCCATTGTACTGTGCAGGTGCAGATTCAAGACGTGAATGACAATCCTCCTGAGATTATCATCACTTCTCTATCAACTCCAATAAGAGAGGACTCTCCCGTAGGCAGCGTAGTCGCTTTAATTAATGCAAAAGACATCGATTCAGGCAACAATGGCAAAACAAGTTTAAGTTTGCCGGCAGATTACCCCTTTAAATTGAAGCCGTCTTTTTCTGATCATTATGCGCTAGTGACTGATTCCAAACTAGATAGGGAGAAAAATCCCCAATACAGAATTAAGATAATGGCCTCTGATGCGGGTTCACCACCACTGACAGCAGTCAAGGAAATTATCATTGACATTTCAGACGTAAATGATTTTCCACCAGTGTTTTCTCAACGCTCGTACACAGTCTATGTGAAAGAGAATTATCCACCTGGTAAAATATTATGTTCAGTGTCAGCTACGGATCCAGATTTGGGAGACAATGCCAAGATCTCATACTCCATCCTGGACTCCAAGGTGCAGGACGTGTCTGTGTCCTCCTATGTGTACATGAACTCTGATAACGGCAGCATCTACAGCATGCACTCGTTCGACTATGAGAGACTCAAGGTGTTTCAGATTCAGGTGCAGGCAAAGGACCACGGCTCTCCATCTTTGAGCAGCAACGCCACTGTCCATGTTTTTATCCTGGACCAGAATGATAATGCCCCTGCTGTTATTTACCCCTCCGCTGCCCTGGGCTCGCTCTCTCATCAGAAGATGCCCCGCTCCGCTAAAGCAGGCCACCTGGTTACCAAGGTGACGGCCGTGGACGCAGACTCGGGCCACAACGCTTGGATCTCCTATAAACTGGCGGAGGCCACAGATGCGTCTCTGTTTAGTGTCAATATTTACACTGGGGAGGTGAGGACTAAACGTGCTGTGTCTGAGCAGGATGATTCTTCTCAGAGGCTGCTTATAGAGATTAAAGACGACGGGGAGCCGGTCCAGTCAACCACGGTCACGGTGGCCATACTGATAGAGGACGGGCTACACGAGCCCATCTTAGACCTCCGACAGAAAGCCCCTGAGCCCAGTAAGAAAAACGGTAGAACCACCCTCTATCTGATCCTCTCTCTGGCCTCGGTTTCCGTTCTTTCGGTGCTGACTTTTGTTATCTTAACTGTGAGGTGCGTTAAAAACAGCAGCGGTAGTTGCTGCATGAGACGGGCCGACTATGACGGCTACACGAACCCCAACAGAAACCTGCAGATCCAGCTCAACAGTGACGGGCCTATTAAGTACGTGGAGGTCCTGGGAGGGGACATGTTGTCTCAGAGTCAGTCGTTCAGGTCCTGCCTCTCTCCCATGTCAGAGTTCAGTGATCTCACCTTCGTTAAGCCCAGCAGTACCACTGACTTTAAGGAGATGATCAACGTTCTAGACGCGTCTTTACCCGACAGCGCCTGGACCTTTGAGAGCCAGCAGGTGAGGAGATAAAAATATTCATGACGCTGAACATTGTGGGTTTACTTTTATCGCATTTAGCCTATTGAAAGTGACACATTATATGACATATGATTAAATTAATTTACTTGTGCACTTTTTTATTTCTCAACCACTCAAACTCTAAACTGTGTGACGTAAACTGTCATCTGTGACAAGTGGAGATAATTTATTGATGATGTTCTCACTTACCAACAATCAGTCAACAACACGCCTTTTCAGTTTCATCGCTGTAGCTTATTTTTAAATTCATATTCTATTCCTTTTTTGCTTTGTCATGGTGTGTTTAAGTTAATCTAATTTCAGCTCGCAGCTATTACAGCACAATGTGCACTGTTTGACCTGCGCAATGCCAGTTGAAAGAATAGGCTCAGCTTTGTGGGGGTTATCCTTTCAGCACCATCGATGTGGACAGCGACTATGTATGAAACCACAGTAGGCTTATGAATGACTGTTTCTTTAGCTGAGCATTCTGACAGACCCTGAATAGAGCTCCATCCCAATTGCTATATTTACAACAGTACTTGGAGAAATCATATTGTAGTCGGTCATAATTGTACATAAAAAAATATTTTTGCTTTTGGAAGTATAGCTCAATGACTACACTGCAAATGGTTGTTTCTCTGCCTATCCTGTACAAGTTCATGAAAGCTTACGGGCTGCTACGGCTTTAAGAGCACCGCTTTCTCTACCCCCTATTGGGTGTTACAGATGGGAGCAGTGCACCAATAGGATTCAGAACTGTACAAAGAGATCTACTCCCTCCCCCCAGTCACAGCACCGGTACCCTACGATGCTCAGAGCTGGGGGAGAGAGAGAGATGATCGTATACAGAAGATGATGGAATATCAAATTGCAGTTGCAGCCTTTATTTTAGCAAATACTTTTGGAAAATGACTGAGGAAATGTATTTTTTTATTTTTTCATTTTTGTCGTGGAATTTGATATGAACATCTATTTTGAGGACATTTTGTGTTATAACGGATAAGGGATGACAAAGAAAGTGGGATACCGAGACTGGAGGTGGCTGGCTCTTTGGTGGCATCTTTTCTTTCTCTTATTGAGTACAATTGACGGACAGACTCGCTATACCATCTCTGAGGAACTGAAACAGGGCTCTGTTGTAGGAAATCTAGCCAAAGATCTGGGCTTGGGACTGTCTGAGATTTTTGACCGTAAATTGCGCGTCGCCTCCGAGGCTGGTAAGCAGTATTTCAGAGTGGATGCGGGGAAGGGCGAGCTGGTTGTCAATGAGAGGATAGACAGAGAGACTTTATGTGGACAAAGCGCGAGCTGTGTATTACCACTGCAGGTTGTCATTGAGAACCCGTTACAGTTACATCGTATTGAGGTGGAAATACGAGACATCAATGATAATTCCCCTAGTTTCTTAACCAATGAATTAAGTTTGAAAATAGTGGAATTAGCCGCTTCGGGAACGCGATTTCCCTTGGAGAGTGCTGAGGATCCTGATGTGGGAAGTAATTCGCTTAAGTCCTATACTCTGAGTAAAAATGAATGTTTCACTTTGAAAATGAAAGAAATTGACGATGGTAAAAATGTCCCCGAGCTTGTTTTAGAGAAGCAGCTAGACAGAGAGAAGAAAGCTGTCCATCAGCTTCTATTGACAGCGTTAGACGGGGGCAACCCAGTCAGATCAGGGACCACCCAGATAACTATTATCGTTTTGGACATAAATGATAATTTTCCAGTCTTTGATAAGAACGTGTACAAAGTCTCATTAAGAGAAGATAGCGTAAAAGGAATTTCTATAATCAAGCCCAAGGCCACCGATGCTGATGACGGACTTAATGGTAAAATCGAATTCTTTTTTGGACCACGAACATCCGAAAATATTTTATCAACGTTTGAAATTGATCGTTCAACAGGAGAAATTTTTTTGAAGGGCGAATTAAATTACGAGAGTGTTGCATCCTACCATTTCGATATAACTGCAAAAGACAAAGGCCTACCTGAAATGGAGGGACATTGTCGCGTGCAGGTAGATGTTATAGACTTTAATGACAACCATCCCGAAATAGTTCTCACCTCTCAGCCAACCCCTGTTCGCGAGGATGCACCAAGAGGAACGGTAGTTGCCTTGTTGAGCGCTCGGGACCTTGACTCTGGGGATAACGGTAAAGTGACGTTACAACTCCCCAAGGGTTACCCTTTCACTCTAAAATCGTCATTTTCTAATAATTACGCATTGGTCACAAGTGGAGCTCTGGACCGAGAGAGTTTCTCACAGTATAATATTGAGATAACAGCCACTGACTCTGGCTCTCCTCCCCTCACCACGAAAAAAACAATACCTGTTAGTATCACTGATGTAAACGACAACCCTCCCAAATTTAGTCATTCCTCCAGTAATGTGTATTTGAAAGAGAATGGATTACCAGGCTCCATACTCTACTCGATATCCGCAACAGACATGGATTTAGGAGACAATGGCAAGATCTCATACTCCATCCTGGACTCCAAGGTGCAGGACGTGTCTGTGTCCTCCTATGTGTACATGAACTCTGATAACGGCAGCATCTACAGTATGCACTCGTTCGACTACGAGAAACTTAAGGTGTTTCAGATTCAGGTGCAGGCAAAGGACCACGGCTCTCCATCCTTGAGCAGCAACGCCACTGTCCATGTTTTTATCCTGGACCAGAATGACAATGCCCCTGCTGTTATTTACCCCTCCGATGCACTGGGCTCGCTCTCTTACCAGAAGATGCCCCGCTCCGCTAAAGCAGGCCACCTGGTTACCAAGGTGACGGCCGTGGACGCAGACTCGGGCCACAACGCTTGGATCTCCTATAAACTGGCGGAGGCCACAGATGCGTCTCTGTTCAGTGTCAATATTTACACTGGGGAGGTGAGGACTAAACGTGCTGTGTCTGAGCAGGATGACTCCTCTCAGAGGCTGCTAATAGAGATAAAAGACGACGGGGAGCCGGTCCAGTCAACCACGGTCACGGTGGCCATACTGATAGAGGACGGGCTACACGAGCCCATCTTAGACCTCCGACAGAAAGCCCCTGAGCCCAGTAAGAAAAACGGTAGAACCACCCTCTATCTGATCCTCTCTCTGGCCTCGGTTTCCGTTCTTTCGGTGCTGACTATTGTTATCTTAACTGTGAGGTGCGTTAAAAACAGCAGCGGTAGTTGCTGCATGAGACGGGCCGACTATGACGGCTACATGAACCCCAACAGAAACCTGCAGATCCAGCTTAACAGTGACGGGCCTATTAAGTACGTGGAGGTCCTGGGAGGGGACATGTTGTCTCAGAGTCAGTCGTTCAGGTCCTGCCTCTCTCCCATGTCAGAGTTCAGTGATTTCACCTTTGTTAAGCCCAGCAGTACCACTGACTTTAAGGAGATGATCAACGTTCTAGACGCGTCTTTACCCGACAACGCCTGGACCTTTGAGAGCCAGCAGGTGAGCAGAGAATCCAACTTCATGGCGAGCAACAGTCTTTACACTTATTGTGACGTCACCGACGTTGCGTCAGTGACGTGACATTATGGTGATTAGAATCACTGGCTTTTACAACTTCAAATTCAATTCAGTCAGTGTAGGCCAACCAACACTTCTTTTCTTTTCACTTTTCTTTTCTTTTTTTAAACGTTTACTTTTAGTCCATGTCCGTAACTTAATACTGTTAAAAAGCTCATTATTTTGCGTTACATTTGCACACACATTTGTTTCATAGCTTATTCAGTCTGATAGGCCTACACTTTTGTGAAATAACCGTAGGCCTGCAGGAAATCATTTTAATGTCACGCGGATACCAAAGTTTTATCATAAAAATTATGTATTATTGGAATATGATATTCATTGACACAAAAAGCCTTAAACAGTCTCCTCCCTGTTTCCATGTCTTGCTATGTGTTAGTATGGGTCCATGATATAGTAGTACATTGCTGAATAGGCAGGGTGATGGGCAGGCATGTGGCACACATCAGTATGTCACTTCAGTCAGGCTAATGGCTGAATCCTCGCGAAAATCTGCTCTGCATTCTTAGACATGTCTGTCTGTAGAGGGGTTGGGGGGATGGGGGGGGTGGATTACTTAGGAAACTATGCCGCCTTGCGGGTAGCTTCATCATAACACTTGGACAAAATACCTTGTTATCTTCTGTATAAATACATTTGCAACAAAGCCGTCTGTTCATGACACAAAACAAGAAGTTGGTACAATGTTCCATCAATGTTTCAATTCAATCCGCTCTCTGAAAGGACACGTAATGTTTAACAATAGGCAATATACAATCTATATTTAGCCTACTTACTATTTTGGTTGCAGTTCCAATATTCCCTAGCTCTTTCCAAGTAAAAAAGCCTGTATGCATACATGGTTAGCTTTCTTGAGAGTGAGATGTGCGTTTGCAAAGTTTCATTCAGTGCTCAGCGAGTCTGTTGCATGGGGGAACTCTTCTCGGAATTCTGCGCCAATAGGAGACGAGCCTTTGTGGTCTGACCCCGCCCATGTGGGGAAGGGAGTGGAGGAGCCAGAGTTGAGAGTTTTAGCAGAGGCACCGGAGTCAAACTTTTTTCTCCTATATTTTCCACATAGAACTAGGACGTCATGATTACTTCTAAACTTCCCATCGCTCTTTTTCTCAAGCGGAAGTGTTTACCAATGGCCTGGTAACGTCGTTTTAATGAGAATATGGATGGGTTATGGTAAAAGAAGGACGTAAAACTTTTCCATCGCCCGTCCCGGGGCATCACTCTCACAATGGAACGCAGACAGGGAAAGCGCTCCGGAGGGTGGCCCGTTCTGAGGCTGTGTTTTTCCCTGGCGTGCCTCTCGAGTGCGTCCGCCCAGCTCAGTTATTCCATTTCGGAGGAACTGAAACCGGACTCCGCCGTCGGGAACATCGCTAAGGATTTGGGTTTAAGCATTGAAAGGATAATTCAAAGAAAATTACGCGTCGTTTCGGAATCTAACGCACAGTACTTTGAGGTAAACCAGGCGACCGGTGATTTGGTCATTAGGCAGACTATTGACAGAGAACACATGTGCGAACTTAGCCTAACATGTTCGTTACATCTTGAAATTGTACTTGAGAATCCTTTACAAATATATCGTGTTTTGGTGGAAATCGTAGACGTGAATGACAATGCTCCGCAGTTCTCAAACAAGAACATTTCCTTGGAAATATCTGAAGCAGCAGCACCGGGAACCCGCTTCCGATTGGAGAGTGCGCACGACCCAGACGTGGGTATCAACTCTTTGCGCACTTATCACCTTGCACCGAACGACTGTTTTGTGTTGAATGTGGAAACAAAAAGTGACGGTAGTAAATTTCCAGAGTTAGTATTGGAGAAAGCGCTGGATAGGGAAAAGCAGGCCTCGTTTCGCCTGTTGCTTACTGCAGTAGACGGGGGACAGCCGGAGAAATCAGGCTCGACCATTCTGCTCATAAAAATTCTAGACGTGAATGACAATGCACCTGTCTTTGACGAGCCGGTGACGAGAGTCAACCTGTTGGAGAATGTAGCACCGGGCACTTTAGTAACGAAATTGAATGCAACGGACGCTGACAACGGCCTGAATGGAGAGATATCGTTCCTTTTTAGTAAATACACGCCTGATCGCGTACTCAAGCTCTTCAGTGTGAATTCTAAAACCGGGGAGATCAGTGTGAACGGTGACGTGGATTACGAGGCAGCTAATGTTTATCACATCACAGTGCAGGCCAGGGATGGAGGAACCCCCGCCATGGAGGGATCTTGTAACGTTATAGTGGACATCACTGATGTCAATGACAACACCCCGGAGGTGACATTGACATCAGTGACCAGTCCCATCAGAGAGGATGCAGCTCCTGGCACGGTCATCGCTCTCATTAGCGCCCGGGACCTAGACTCCGGTAAGAACGGTGAAGTAACGTTAAAGGTACAACAAGGGCTGCCATTTAAACTAAACTCCGCCTTCGGGGAGCACTACAACCTCATCACCGACGTCAACCTGGACCGTGAGAACGTCCCGGAGTACACAGTGGTCATCATGGCGTTGGATGGCGGCTCCCCGCCCCTGTCGTCACAGACAACCTTCGTGGTTAAGCTGTCGGACGTCAACGACAACGCTCCTTCCTTTTCCCAGCCCTCCTACTCGGTGGACGTACCTGAAAACAACGTCCCCAGCACCCCCATTGCCGTGGTGACGGCCTCGGACCCGGACGTGGGGGACAACGCTCGCGTCTCCTTCTCCATCCTCCCCAGCCTGGTGCAGGGATCTTCAGTGTCCTCCTACGTGTACATCAACCCTGATAGTGGACAGATCTACAGCATGCGCTCCCTGGACCACGAGCAGCTCAACGCCTTCCGCATCGAGGTGCAGGCACGGGACGCCGGTGCCCCTCCCCGGACCGCCAACGTCACCGTGCACGTGTTCGTGGTGGACCAGAATGATAACGCCCCTATCATGGTCCACCCCCCCTTCCTCAAGGACACAGGACTGCAGTTTAGCGTACCCCAGTCGGCCGAGCCTGGATATCTTATTAACAAGCTGGTGGGGGTGGACCCCGACAGTGGCCATAACGCATGGCTCTTCTACTCCATCACCCCAGGTCCTAATGCCGGGCTGTTCCGTATCACTCCCCACACTGGCGAGCTCCGCACGGCGCGGAAGCTGGCCGAGGAGGAGGCGGGCTTGGCTTACGACATCGCCGTGGTCATCCAGGACAACGGCGAGCCTCCGCTCTCCACCACGGTGGACATCAAGGTGACGGTGGAGGAGAAGGGGGCGGGCGGAAGCGAGAAGGCCTCCGACTCGCGCAAGACGTCGATAATCTCGCGGCGCGGCGGCATGACGGACATTACGCTGTACCTCATCATCTCCCTGGCCTCCGTGTCCTTCGTGTCCTTCGTCACCTGTGTCATCCTCCTGGTACGCTGCCTCCGGCACCGCGAGCCCGGGGGAGGCTCCTGCTGCTGCTACGAGCGCCATCGCCCCCACCGGGCCTACCACCAGAGACCCAGCAAGGACCTCCACCTCCAGCTCAACACGGACGGGCCCATCCGCTACATGGAGGTGGTGGGGGGCTCTCAGGAGCCCAACACGCGCACCTACAGACCCTGCTACTCCACCCTCTCCAGTCGGAGCGACTTTGTGTTCGTCAAGACGCCCATGCTGAGTCACAATAACACGCTAAGCATGACTCTCAACAGGAAGCACCTTATGAACTCAGTCAATGAGGTGAGGGCTGGGGGGCAGGGGCTGGTAGGGCTTTTTTAGGTTATTCCGCCATGATCAAAACAGGTGCTTTTTGGACCAGTGAGGTTTGTTGGCAGTGCAACTTACATATCGAATTTAGAAAAACATCAGTATGGAAATGATTTAATTTTTAACAGCTTAATTATCGGAACATAGTTACAGAACTGTATTGACATGCCAATGCGTGCAGCTACATTCTGACCCAGATTGTCTGAGTCACGTATCTATGCAGCATTTTTCCCAAGCGTGATTCCTCTCTTTAGAATGTGTGTGGTGAGTTTGCACTTAAAACTGTGTTGTCTCCACTGCAGAGAGGAAATGAAGAAAGGTTTAATATTTAATCTGACCCAAGGCTACTGGATCTAGTCGCTCTCTCTGGCTTCCAGAATCAGGGAATGAGTGTTCTACAAATAGATGGATGGAAAGAGAGAGAGATAAGGAGATTTGGTGTTGAGTGTAATGGAGAAGGCGGGGGAATGGGTGGTTGAGTGGGATAGATGGAAAAGAGTAAGGGGAGTATTGGGGTTGGTTTGACAGATGGAGAGGACAGACAGATGAAAATAGATCCTGGTGAATAGGAAGTGGAGGAGAACAGGATGAGAGAAGGAGGAGAGGGGGAGGGAGAAGACACATGGCTGGAAAAGAGGATGGGTTTGAGGGAAAGGAAGAGGATAAAGGAAGGAAAAGAAGAGAAGGGGGGGAGAAGGAGTAAAATAATAAAGCAGTGGTTGAAAAACAGGAATTCCAGGGTTCACGTCCTAAACTCTGACTTCCTGCTGCGACCTCTGACTTCCTGTTGTCCCCCCAACCCTCTCATTTTTTTAGGTCACATGGCCGACTGTGACCTCGCCCTGTGAGTGTGTTCTTTTAGCCGCAGCCTCGCTCAGGCATTCCCAAAACACTTGTTAGGAATACCATTCTACTCTGTGCTGTAGGGGTGTGGATAGAATCTGCATGTGTCTATGTTTACAGAAAGATAGAGGGAGAGAGACAGAAAGAGAGAGAGAGAGAAAGCCAGAGAGAAGGAGAAAGAGTAGTGTTCTCCACTTGTTGTTTGTGAAAGACTTATCAGGTTTCAAGATGGTAGACTAGTGCTCCAGCATGATTCATGTGAGGAGAATGTACATGCCCTCCTCCTTTCTCCACTCTTTTTAGGTTAATATCTCTATAAAGTCAGGGATTGTGCCTCTACTCTTCCAGTCTCTTAGTCTTAAAGGAAGCTGAAAAGCAGGACTTATTTGGTGGCATGGCTAACATGATATTTTCTCTTCACAAAACATGTCAGTCATTTTTGTGTAGGTCTCTGTTTCATGTCATGACTTGGTTTGATCATGTCCGTAGCTCCTCTCTCGTTCTCTTTCATCTCTCTCCCCCTTCTCTGAATCGTGTTGTCCCTGGGGTTGACAGGGTACCATATGTCTCCCTGCTCCAGTGACACGTGTGGATCGGGGACAACAAAGAGAGGGAGGGAGGGAAGGAGATAGACAGTGATGGAGAGGGAGATGGAGTTGAGGAAAAGGCTTAACGCACGTGCGCCAAAGCGACAGAAGGACCGTCCACTAATGGGCCGGAGTCCCAGAAAGATTGCAATCAGCCTGTGTGTGTGTGTGTGTGTGTGTGTACACAACAGGGAGCTGTCAGGCGCTCAGAGTCTTCCAGCTGTATGTAATCTTAGCGGGGCCTCAGGGTCCAACTGTCCCTTTGTAAGTCTGATCGCCCAGTGTCCTCCAGTCACACTCCCTATTCACAAGGGCTGTGCAACACTGCACCTACAGCCTCTTTTTATAGAGACCTTCTCTGGAACACAGTAATACTTGTGTCAAAATCGCTGAATGGCCAAGAAATAAAAATCATGCTCAGGGTATTAGCTCACTGGTGAGTGAGTGTGTGTTTTTGTAAAAGGCCATGCGGGTGTGATGGCACGGTCCATTAGACGTAGTGAAGTGTTTAGTAGTTTGTGAATTGTAGTGTTTACACACAATAAATCGGCACGTGTATTCTATGGGTTAGTGAGACTGTGTCGGAATTTTCTGTAGGTAATGTCAACATCTACAGCAGGTCTTCTCAGTTCTTAGTGGATCTATATTCTCCTAGTGTGTCATGGAGTTTGTTGAAACTTTAGTGACCATCAACACAGTTGAAAGTCAAGTTGATTGGGAGAGCACTGGATGGGAGTCTGTGTGTGCATGTGTGTGTGAGGCTGTTGAAAGACCAAGATAGGAACGACTTCCTCTTTTCAGAAAAGAGCACCAGGTGCACTCTATCCATAGTTCTGTCTAGACCAATAGTAGCTCTGTGTGTGTGATTTGGGGGAAGGGACACAGGATATTGACTGTATGAGTGTGCTTGTGTGTGTGTGTCTGTGTGTGTGTGAGAGAGAGACTTCCTCAAATTTACCAGATTATCAGAGTCCAGCTGGTGTGAATACAGTGTCTGTGTGTGTGGATGTGTGTGTGTGCTTTAGTGGGAAGTGGGAAGCGGTTATTGAAACACCCCACATTCACATTTCCTTGGTGGGGATAGAAGGGTTAACCGCCCATTGATCCACTGAACCAGATGTGCTTTCCCTCTTCCCTCACACACACACACAAGCACACACACAGACACACAGTTCCCGATGGGGCCCACATGTAGGTCTGAGGCGATTAGCAGCTTCTCCTTTCTGAGGACCAGGACTCACACACACACACACACACACACACTGTTTTCACTCTCATTGGTTAAACCCTCAATCCCAGTGACTCTGTGTTACGGCTGTTGGCCTGTCCATGGCCTTTTGCCACATTGTAATTTCCAGGGTTATTCAAGCTATGAGCTCCAATCTCCCTCTCTGTGATCATGGTAAGTGTATTAGAAGCTGGTAGGTTGGTAAGACTCTCTGGGTTGGAACATCCGAGCTCAGTACAGAAGGCCTAGGAAGGAATCTAGAGTCTAATCGGCTCTGGTTTGGTTTCAGATAAACTGGTTCCAGAGGAGTTCCTCCAGCCCTGCTTAGTGTCTGTTACATTAGGAGCTCTCGTTGGTGTGTTGATAGTATCAAATAGGGTTCTTGTAAACAAGCCTTTATCTTCTTGGGGTGTGAACACACCACAGTGTAGGTAGCGGGGGCGTTTTCCCAGATGTCCTGGATTGGAACTTCAGTGTCAATACAGTGTCTGTTTCCCTTTATCCCACATGCCTGTGGCGTGAATTGACCTTGGGACTGACCTCTAGAAATGTGTGTGTATGTGTGTGTCTGGTCAGAGCGTCACATAGCTGGAATGCTGGGCCTCTCCATGGACACTTACAAAGAAGAAAAATCCCCTTTTCTCTTTCTCCTCTCCCCCTTCTCACAGACACACACTTTCACCATTCCCACTGCCCGCCAAAACACACAGAGGATCCGTTAGGAAGGTAGTCTGCCTACTTGAAACAAAATGCCCCCTGTGTCATGAAGCAAATTAGATTTCCTGTCTTCCCACTTCTCTCCGCATCTTCAAGTCATGATTCTCACATTTAGAGAGCATAATAATAGTTGAAAAAGAGAGCAGTTATTTTGTTTGTCTGTGTTTTGTAGAGACATATTTACAGGGGGGATGTAATCAGTCAACCATTGAAGTCTGTTTTTACCTTCTTATCAGTTCATCTGAAAATGCCTGGATTGCTCTGAAGGGGAAGAGAATTAGCATACAGATTGAGGTGCTGTCTTATTGTGTTTGAGGGAGTACTGAATGAGAGATCCTCGGGGCTGGGCTGAAATGTAACCTTGTCGGCCTCCTTTGGTCGGGTGCGATGTGAACTGCAGGCAGACTCCGTGGGTGTTGTTGTAACAGGATAACTTTGGGTTTCTATCGGCCTCCCTCCCGCCCTTCCACTCTTTCTTCCTTCTCTCTCTTTCTTGTCTCCCTCCCCTCCCTCTCTTCCCTCTCTCCCGTCTCACCCTCCGCCATGTCGCAGTGGTAGAACAGAGCTTTTAATAATGCAGCATGTTGGCCTGCTGTTGTATCTCTGGGGAGCTCCAGTGTCGATTAGGAGGCAGAAGTCTGAGGCCTGGAACCTGGCCAGGGCTCCATTCACTGAACCGCTTCATTACACAGGGAGGGAGAAAAGGGTGAAGGGAGGGAATGTGAAGAGCGACAGAGAGAGGAAGAATCAGGAGAAAGAGCATGGAGAAGTGGTAGAGAAGTACATAGAGAACAGTGGATCTGAGAAAAAAGGTGGGAGAGTTGGAACTGAAGATAAACTAAAGAATTGGTTTGAAGATGTGAATGGATTGAGAGAGAGAGAGATCGTGAGAGATCGAGAAAGTAAGAGGAAGTTAGAGACTGAGGAAAGGAAGAATGACTGAGTGGGAAGTGAAAATGGTATCTCTCCCTAAAACACTCATCTCAGTCTCTGAAGGCTTTTGTTGGTTCTGTTAGAGGATGTACTGGTAAAACAACAAACAGTAGCTACATTCAGACTGGATTGATTTCTCACAGTCTACTCCAGCTTCTCCAAGATAAACACAATCAGGTCTTTATGAGAGTGCTGTGAATTATACAGTCACTCAATTAGCTCAGATGCTAAAAGCCCTATCTCCCTCAACAATAGCTGATTGTGCACAAAGACCTTGGGCAAGTCTCTAATGATTGTATTGATTCTGCTAGCGTAACTTATCTGTAGTAACTTATCTGTAGTGATCAGCGAGTGTGTGTAAGTGTCATTTAAATTTTATACACAGAGCATGTCCATAAAATGTTTCTGTCTGGATCAGAAAAACAAAGGCGGCCATTTTGCGTATGCTCTTTGTTGTCTGTCGTATCTGGGGAATCATTAGAGGGAGTTCTGTCCAACCAGGGCATACATCCTTCTCTTGTACTGCACAGGCTCATTCAGTTAGTTTGATTTAGTTTGGCTTGAACTGTTTTGTTGTTGTTGTTTTCTCTTCCTAATTAGAAGTGGTTATTCAGTGATGCGCAGTGCTAGCATGCATTTGCGCGTGTTTGGCTGATTTGGTGTGTGTATCTGTGCGCTTCAGTGACCTTTCATGCTCTGAGGATTTCAGAACAAAATGTCTGCCCAGAGCTCCCAGACACAGTTCTCATCGTGTGTATCCTTGGTTTCAGTCTCCTTGGTAGTCTGCAGTCCATATACACACACAGTGAGGGACGCTTCCACACACGACCCGAGAGAAACGGACTGTCATCATGAACGTTATATTGGTCCCTGCACAGAGAAAGGCAGACTTGCGGAAGAAGAGATTGAACATTGTTTTTTATGTATCTTTTTACAGCAGAAGCCTCCTAACAATGACTGGCGTTTCAACCAGGGACAGAGACCCGGACCTAGTGGGTGAGTAGATACACACACATACACACACTCATTCAGACACACACACCATAAACATACCACCCACTGAGCAGTGTGCTCATGACCAAAGACCTATCTTTATACTACTAAGTATTTCAAAGAGAGTGGGGGAGGGAGGGAGGGAGGGAGGGAGGGAGGGAGGGAGGGAGGGAGGGAGGGAGGGAGGGAGGGAGAGAGAGAGAGAGAGAGAGAGAGAGAGAGAGAGAGAGAGAGAGAGAGAGAGAGAGAGAGAGAGAGAGAGAGAGAGAGAGAGAGAGAGAGAGAGAGAGAGAGAGAGAGAGAGAGAGAGAGAGAGAGAGAGAGAGAGAGAGAGAGAGAGAGAGAGAGAGAGAGAGAGAGAGAGAGAGAGAGAGAGCAAAGGATTGAGAGATGACAGATGTCAGGGGATGCAGGAGCTTGCCGTAAGAATACACAGACCTCTCTAATTGCTGGCTCAGATTGTTCCATGGTAATCAAATCAGCTCTCCTCTACAGCTGAGGGGCATTCATAAGAATTAGTTAGGACACAAATTGGTTTCAAGGCTGTTCTGTACTCCACAAAATGGCTGATGCTCTTTACACACCTCTCCTCCTGGCCTCCTCCCCTGCACATCTTTCCATGCGCCTGCGTACCATCACTCAGTACTGGTGAGGATTGGGGGAGGGGAGTGTCTAGAAGCAATAGGGACCAGCTACCTCTGTCTCTCTTACACTCCCCCCCCTCTCGCTCTCTCTCACGCTCTCTCTCTCTCAGAAAACAGGTTAATTGCATACATGTATTGTTATGATACAATTGACAGTTTTATTTGGATGGAGAGGGTATGTGTGTGTGTGCTCAGTTCACAGATCATTTGCTCTGTATCCAATGCTAAACTGAGTTGTTTCCATAACACATTACAGAAAACATTCCGTGAGTCAAAGACTGGGCCACTCTGGAGGAGGAAAAATTCAGCTCCCCTCTGTTTCTCTTACCCATGGGGCTTTTAGACTCTCACACACACACACACACACACACACACACATATTTCAGACAGTGAACAAAAACACTATAGTATGTCATTTTGTAATACCACCAAGACTATGGATACATTTGCCATAATTCATTTGCGAAGAAAAGAAAAGTGATTTTAGCTTCTTTTCAGAATGTCTGATGAAACTCCCAGACTCCTTGTTCTTTTTCCACAGAAAATGGAGGTGCTGAGTTCTTCAGCTGTAGACATTAGGGGTGTGACTACATGCTAACATGCTAAGATGCTTAGGCCATTTTAACCCATGTATCTCTCCAGCCCCTTCAAGCATGCCACACACATACGTTGGACGCCAAACCAGGGGAGAAGGTATCACCTTGTGTGTTTAGAGATGCTGTGGTTACGCTGTGCCTTTAAAGACTGGTTGGCGATCCGTTTTGACAAGTCTCTTGTCAATGCTTACACTATCTGTATTGTTGTAAGATCTGATCTGAGGCCAGTGATTGAAGGCAAAGTGTAGCCATGGCTAGTGTAGGTAGTGCAAAGTGTTGTGTTTAGATGTGCTTGTTTCTGTAGCTCAGACTTACTAGCTAATACAAAACCACGCTATTGGTCCCATTGACGTAGTAACTACTTGATGGGGGAATACGATTGGCTCCCCTTTGTGCACTCAACTTACCAATGGTGTGTTAAAGTCGTCTTTTAGTCGATTTAGTTAAATTTTTCTCAAATTAGTTGTTGTCTTAATCTGCATTGTGTGACAGACTTAAGCAAGGTCACGAGTCTTTGAACAATACTTCCTCTGTGTGTAGATGCTTGGTTCCTGTGCGGGGGGATCCCTTTGATGTGTGTTTGTCAGAGAGAGCGATGCAGGGAGTCTTCTGAGCTCATGACATCATGGGGTGTCTCTGTGTGATCTCTGTCTGACCCTGCTGGGCAGCAGACACAGGGAGACCTTCTCCTTCTTCATGACTGGTGAGAGACGGGAGCCATCTGACTGCATAGAGGAGACAGCGGGCCTTGGTTTGCAAGATCTTGATAGAGATATAGAATGACTGAGAAGTGAAAAAAACTAGATCATGGAGAAAAAAAAAACAAGGAGACAGCGTTTAAACCCTGTCAGCAACAGAAAGTGAAAAGAATGTTTTGAAGGCATTTTGTAAAAAAGACTAAACACAAAATACCCAGATTGCATACAGAACCTAACCAGACAGTTATATGATACGGGTAAAATAAGATCAAAGTTAATTTTAGGTCTTAAGACGAGGACAGTTAGTCTAGCACAAAGTAAAAAGACTTAAGTGTTTCCACAGAGAGCTATAGTATAGGCCTGAAGGACACTGTCTGGGAGTGCTGAACAGTGGTGTCCACATAAGGTGGGGTTCCTCCTACATGAGATGTGTATTTCATGCTCGGCTGGCAACCAAGACAGCCCACCAGCCCACAGGAAGTGATAATCCTGACCACAGGAAGTGCTTAGCACAACCACAGGATGTGATAAGTGCAGGCTGCCGCTAATTAGGGACAAACGAGGCATCCCCTTATCTGTAAGGGAAGAACAAGATGGCCGACCCAGCTCCACTGACCTACCCGTAACCCATCAGTCTGGTTCTTATTTAGACGCTGCTCATGTTTTGTATTAATTGTATTCTGGCACATTTAAAAAAGCCACTTTGGATTTTGGCACTCCCTCGCATGATCTTTCTCGGTCTCTCTCTCTCTCTCTCCTGGTCACTGTCCCCATGTAGATGACCATGCCTGGAGGTTTTTAATTGGATCCAAAAAGAGACCAAAGAAGGAGCATTCACTTCTCTTTTACTGCAGCCATCTTACACACACCCGCGCACACACACATATGTCCATCTAGCTCTTTTTACTGCAGCTCGTTTAAGTCAGGAAGTGGGACCTAAGACCCTGGCGTCCCTTTAACCCCTCATGTGCCAATCTCCCCCCCCACCCCCCAGGGTTTTTTAAAGGGGCCAAACCTTTTACCCACAACCGCTTGGGGCTAACAGTTCCTTGATTTAGGTGGTTGGGGGTGCTACTGAAATGGTTATAACCACACACACACTCACTCACTCACTCACTCAAACATACACACACACACTTTCATTTACTTGAGGTCGTTTGGAATTCCAGTGTCAGTATCCACTCCAGTTACCCAGGTGTGTGTGTTTGTGTGTGTTTTCATAGTTGGATTCTAGAAGTTACATTCCAGTGTCTAGCTGTCTCCTATGGCTGTGTGATTGATCATATCAAGCTCTTATTACAGTCACTCAGCACCAACTGTGGAACAGAAAACTGGATAAGTCAGGCAAATAAACACCTATAACACCAGAATTGTATAGATTTGATTTGTCAGGTCTGTTGCCTCTGAAAAAGTGATCCAGAAGAGGCCCAGCAAAAACAATTTTACCTATATGTTTGTGTGTGTGTGTGTGTGTGTGTGTGTGTGTTTAAGTGAGCATAATAGAGAGCAGGTCTGTTTGCCCCTTTGTTCTCCTCTCATGTAAATGGGAGCCTTTAAACAAACAAGTCTTTGAACATGAATTCTGCCCAGATGGAAATGCTCAACTCCCTCATTTGTGTGCTTGTGGCTGTGTGTGTGTGTGTGTGTGTGTATTTGTGAATGCGTGTGTGAATAGCATTCAGACAGCTGTTCCCTTTAATGTGGTGCCATTAATGTTTTATCAGATACAACATGGTGAGGATGTAGTAATCATACCACGGTTTAGGTGTACACAACAATATGCATGTGTGAATGTGTGTTGTTGCCTGGGAGACACACCCTTGTATGTCGTACACATCCTGCTCTGTCCTGCCAGTTACAGGCTCTGAGCAGGTCCCATAACTTCACATCATAAAGCACCAACCGTCTCCTCAGGAGCCCACTGTTAACAACAGGCATTACAGCCCCTTTTTTCAAAATGGCTGCCGGTTGTTGATGGTTTATCTCTCTTTCTCCCCCCTTCCTTTCCCATAGGGCCGCCGGTGGACCTGAGGTTGCCATGGGAACCGGACCCTGGCCCAACCCCCCTACCGAGGCCGAGCAGCTCCAAGCCCTGATGGCCGCAGCCAACGGTGAGTCCAACACCTCCACGTCCCTCCCTCCCTCCTTGCCTCACTCCCTCCCTCCTTGCCTCACTCCCTCCCTCCCTCTCCACCTATCCTATCTTTGCAGTTCAATGCCTCGCTCCTTCCCTCCCAATCCAATTTATCTTCTATTAATGAAGTCTTTCAATTCAAATCAATAGTTTTTTCAAAGCGATATCTGACTGAATATATGACTTTACTGTTGACTTCATATGTCTACACCCAAAATCAAACCTAAGAACTTTAAGGAAGACAATCACAAGCTCTGTTCTCTTTACCACTCTTAATCATCCACCCCAGTCTTGAAGTCGCTCCCTCCCGCCCTCCCTCCCTTCCTCCATCCATCCTTCCTTTCGTGGTTGGGCTGCATGATTGAGGGAAGGGTAAAAGAGGGGGTGGAAGGGGTGGAAAGGTCAGGGTATCTTCCTGTTTGGTTTGAGGGCATGTGGCCAGACTCATTGATAAAGCCCTCTCTGTCCTCATTGATGTTTCCATGGCTCTTTGTATTGGGCCTGTAAATGCATGCACGCTCACACACACACACATGCACACACACACACACACATACAGTGGGAAAAATCCAACAATTCCACTCAGAATGTGTTTAATGCAATAACATGACAGAAGGTTGGTGTTTGCATTGTACACAGTTCAGAACGCTGTGAGCCTGCTGTAAAAGCTAGAGGACACACACTTACACTTACACACACGCCTTCTCCACCCCCCCACCCCATCCCAGACACATACACACACACACAGAGCAGATGATATCACAGTTTCCCTTGCTGCAGTTCTTACATTCACACACACACAGTGACTCATATTTGGGCTGTTACTGTGGATTGTGTGAATCGCCTAAATAATTGTTCTACATAGAGATTTACTCATCAAGTTGTCCTTGAGAGCAAGGTCTCCCAACCTAAACAAAGAACCAGCACTCTCACTCTCTCTCACTCACACACACACACACAGTCTGAGAAGACTCAATGAGATTTGTTGCCACATCGACTCAAGTCATTGTTTCCATTGTTTTTTCCACCAATGACACATTGCTACTTTTCTCTCTCTCTCTCTCTTTCTCTCTCTCTCTCTCTCTCTCTCTCTCTCTCTCTCTCTCTCTCTCTCTCTCTCTCTCTCTCTCTTCTCTCTCTCTCTCTCTCTCTCTCTCTCTCTCTCTCTCTCTCTCTCTCTCTCTCTCTCTCTTTTTATCTATCTCTCTCTCTCTCTCATACACAAACAAAATGAAATGTTTTCCATGTAGGGCTTAGCTGAGGAAGGACAAGGGTTTGTATCACACCCAATAACTCATGGATTCAACATATAGTTACAAACCAGAAGCAGAGTTTGTTCCAGTAGATTTCTAGAGTAGGATATGTACCTATGGAATTGCCTTTGAGACAAAGCATGTCTGCGTGTTATACATGTCTACAGCAGGTGTGTGTATGCTGTGTGTATACAGCTGCATGTATGAAGAGCAGAGTGTAGGGGCGGGGGAGGGGAGAGTGTGTGTGGGAGTGTGTGTGGGGTGTGTGCGTTAGTAGGGCTGCAATGCAGGGGCTGGGAGAGAATTATATGAGCTAGGCAGCTACGTCATTCGCACACAGTCAGAATACACATACGGGTACACACACTCATGGATTCAGAAATAAATGCAGTCACTGGCAAAGCACAAAGGACTAGGATATGTCAACCTTTACAAAATGTTTGTCATTTTATACACCCCCCACCCCTTCTCTCTGTTTCATTCTTTTCTTACTCCCTCTCGCTGCCACACTCAATTCACCTCAATGGAATTACCATTACATAACGATCATATCATGTCAAAAACTCTAAACCCAATTTTTCATGTTTGCATATTGGCTTGTGTAGCTTGTCATTAGAATATCTTTCTCCTGTACTGACAGTTACTAATACAGTAAAGTATTGATAGCCCTTCACCGCAACGCCTCTCTAACACGTTCCACGCCCGTCTCCTCCCCCTCCCCCGCTCTCTCCCTCTTCCCCCCAGAAGTGAGCGAGGCGACCGCCACCCTGGGACCGGGCACCATGGGCCTGAGCACCCGCTACAGCCCCCAGTTCACCCTCCAGCACGTGCCCGACTACCGGCAGAACGTGTACATCCCGGGCAGCACAGCCACCCTGACCTCCAACCCCCAGCAGCAGCAGCAGCAGCAGCTCCTCCAGCAGCAGCTCCAGCAGCAGCAGCAGCAGCTGCAGCAGGCCGCTGCCCAGCAGGCCCTGCCCCCGACCCAGGCCCAGGCCCAGATGGAGCCCCCCAAGGCTGCCCAGACCCCGGCCTCCAAGAAGAAGTCCACCAAGAAGGAGAAGAAGTAGGATGGCCCGGGCGGATGGAGGGATGGGCAGATTGATGGATCCCACCCACCCCAGCCCTGATCGGGACTCAAATTCAACCCCCCCCTTACACTCCCTACGCCTCTTCTACTATGTACTGTTTCATCCTAATCAGGATGTTTTACTGGTCAGTTATCCTTGGTAATAAGATGTGGATTTTGTCAAGTTTGTCTCTAGGGCCATTAAGAATCTGAAGGTGGAAGAGCAAACAGCCAATAGTTTATGGTTTTCATTATGGAGGCATACCCAGAAACAGTTGGACAAGATAACGTGTTTTACTGATGCAAACGTATTGCCAATCAGTTGGTCAGTAAGAAGTGGCTAGGGCTGGGGGGTTGTATTTGGGTGAATCAGTGCTTTGAGAGTCACATAATACCAGAGTCAAACTAAGAAGAGACCTTGCTGGGAAAACAAGGCTGATCCTGGTGATGTATTCATAAATGTGTCATATGTAAGATTTACAATTCCCTATTTTCCCTAAGTTGGAAAAAAAATAGATTGTTGTTGATGTATTCTAGAATGCCATTGTCAGGCTCCTGAAGGATCTGCCCTATAATGCTCCTTAGCTCAGAGAAACATGAGGCTATAACACAGGTATCACACACACTCTTGCATGTTCCTCATAGGTAAAAAAAAACACAGATACCGTGTAGGTTAAAACTATGCATTGATGTTTGTTTTGCTAGGAGGAACCCTAACCTTTACCTCCTTACCCATAAATACCACAACGGCTAATGCACCAGTAGTATTAACCTGACACAATAGTGTGGGAAAAAAACCCTCTTTTTGTGCAAGCATAGTATACTATATTCATTGATAATCTCCAGTGATTTTCTATGACCTGAGCATGAACTTCTTGAGGGGGGAGGGATATGGGGTGGGGCGAGGGGGGGACATGTTATCCCAACAACAGTCTGTCGTCTGTGCATGTGGCAAATAGTGCGGGCACTGCCCCTTCTGAAGTGTCACAGATGGGCACAGACTCCATCTCCCCACATTCCGACTCCTCCAGACCAGCTTCTGTGCCCCCCCCCCCCCCCTCACTCATTATCCCACTCAGAGAGCCAAACAATAAGATGCACTGTTGTTATTCAGATGATGACATGATTTAAGTGGTTAATCACTTGGGATTAGAGGTAGGGAACTTGTAGATCATTAATGGACTGAGTTGAGTTAGGAGTTAGGACACATCTTAGGCCCCTATGGGTATTTCCCTGTAAGCCGTCCTGAAGTGCTGATTATATTTCTTGAAGTGAGAA
Source organism: Hypomesus transpacificus (assembly GCF_021917145.1). Classification (NCBI taxonomy): domain Eukaryota; kingdom Metazoa; phylum Chordata; class Actinopteri; order Osmeriformes; family Osmeridae; genus Hypomesus; species Hypomesus transpacificus. The sequence continues at coordinate 2,621 of NW_025813725.1, read as the reverse complement.
GATATAACGTTTTTTTCTTTGTTTTTCGATGACTTTGTAGGATAGAGGAGTTGTTCAAGATATGAAAGTGTTTTCCTTTTTCTGCCGTCCGTGTCCATCAGGACTCCACTGCATGAAGAGGCAGCTTGCAGGCTGGCTTTAGGGGGGACAGAGAGGGCAGGGCGATGGGTACACCGTCTGGGTTGGCATCATAATCATTCACAACAAGGGGGAGGGGGAAACAACCATGGCTCTACCCATTGAATGTACAGAGGCCCCATTGTAGACCCATCCATTCCCACACCTTAACTTCCTCTAATGCACTGACCCAAGTTAGAGGTTGACAGAGCCAAGCACATCTGTCTATGTCAGAGTTGGATATACCACTTCACACAGAGAGTGGGGAGGGGGGACATCAGCTCCCCTCACTAACCCTCAGTTGAAATCCAGTCTCTGAATGCTAACCTCAGACTGTACCCTTCACTCCACCACTGCTCCCTGGTCCTGTGAAGGCTCTTCCCCACTGTAAATAAACACTAAGTAAAAGTCCTGTCGATGGTACAGTATGAGCCAGTTGTTTGTATAGTATGGACCACACCACCATTTACAAAAGAAAAGTCCCCCTTCCAAAAGGCGTGGCTTACTACTGGAATGTGTTGCATTTGTTTTTCAAGAAAAAAAATGAGAAAACCACTTTGAAAAAAATTACAATGCAAATATCTGAAATGTTCTTCAACAGTTTTGTGTTGCAATGTAGTACCTTAGCACCATGAAAGCCAACTAACTCTTACTCAGTGTAAATAAGAATATTAAGACAATAACTTTAGACGATAAGTAAAAGAGTGACACGCGTAGACTAGTTAACCTGTGATATGTGTTGCGCATATTTTTGTGTTTATTATTTCTCTATCTCTTTCTCTCCATTTTATCACCCTGTAATGAAATGAAACAAAAAGTATACTGAAAATCTTTCTATCCTTCTGTAATCTGAATTATGTTATTTTTTCTGTGAAGTGCATTTGTGAAAGAATGCCTCTCTCTTTCTCTCTGTCCATATGAACAAATGATTATAAATATTATATATGTCCATCCAGCAAACGCTGGGCTAATATTCTATCCTGCTGTAATATCTTTCTTATGAAACGCTTAGACCCCACGCAACCCCCCTCCTGTGTTATTCTCTTATTTTTATGCTAATATTTATATTGCTGTTTTATTTTCTCTTGAACACTGACATTTCAAATAAAAAGTTCTGAAATCATTCAAAATCCAGTGTCTGCCTTGTCATTCACTGATGTGATTTTATATTCCAAGACATGCTTTTGAGGTCTATTAAACCATCCTAATCGTGCTTTTCACTAACATTACAGTAAATACAAACTCTTTCAAATCCTTGCATCACCATTCCTAACAAGAATAAATTCACAGTTTAAATTACCATCTGAGCTTCCCTGTTAAAATGTTCAAGACAATGCAGTGTTTCATGTTTGAGTCAGCGGTATAGGGCTAGTTACAGGATGGAGTCATGTTTGAGTCAGCGGTATAGGGCTAGTTACAGGATGTAGGGATGTTCAGAGTGTTTCATCTGGTTGACCCACATTCACCAACCAGCCTTCATCAGTGCTCCAATACTGTCCCAGATCCCCACGCTTCCCTCCCACGCCCGTTTGAAGCGTTCTCTCTGGCTGGGAGACAGAGGAGGGATGGGTGCAGGGGAGGCAGCGATGAAAGGAAAAGACGAGAGGGAGAGCGTCAGTGTTTCCTCTTCTTCGGTAGGAATATATATGTCAACTTCCTACGAAATACTTCAAAGACGATTTGAACACTCGTTATGTAACGCATACCCAAATGAGTATCAAATCACATTGCGCATCTTAAATTATTTAAACTTAGATGGAAACAGATGAGGTAGATAAAGTTAATTCCATGGACAATACTGGGAGTAAAATGGCTGAGCGGTTAGGGAATCGGGCTAGTAATCTGAAGGTTGCCAGTTCGATTCCCGGCCGTGCCAAATGACGTTGTGTCCTTGGGCAAGGCACTTCACCCCTACTTGCCTCGGGGGGAATTTCCCTGTACTTACTATAAGTCGCTCTGGATAAGAGCGTCTGCTAAATGACTAAATGTAAATGTACTAAGCACTTTATCTCCTGGCTGCCATCATCTGAACAGCAGTCTGGTTGGTCCCACAGGAAAACTGAGATTTTAGAAAAAACGTTATTACACAGCACCAGAGGAGACAATAAACACTCCACTATTAAATATGAGCTGGGGACACTGGGGACAGAATGGAGAAGTTCCTTTTTTAGTCTTTGTTTGAAACCTCTTCTTTTACCAAGAACTCTTTGCCTCCCCTCCCCTTGACCTCTCTGCAGAACTGTGTGTTATCTCTTCAGGGCTCCAGATTTGCAGGGGGCCCACAGGCCCAGGTTCCAGAGCCTTACACAAGAGGTTCTACATCAACAGAAACAGGGCTATAAATAGCCCCTGACAAAACAAAACAAAGGGAATCAGCTGTGACGCAATAGAGCGATGGGGGGATGGAAGTACGGACATGGGGGATGTAGTGAGTCAGGGGTTGAGTCATTTGTGAGGATAACTCACATCTGTTCTAATAATGGCTACACCCTGGAGATTCACAC